>NC_063207.1:9170727-9195727 GCF_017589495.1 Alosa alosa | reverse complement strand
CATCCTTACCATTATAAATCACAGGTTTAAACTACAACATCATAATGGATTATGAGGGCAGTGTGTTTATTACTAAATGCTTTTATAGATGCTATAATGCATTATGAATACTTAACATAATATGAATACATCAAACATTTACAAATGTGTTTGTAATACCTATGGAGTAAAGTGTTACCCATATAACATATTTAGATAATAGTTTTGGGATAATTGAACATTATTGTGTCATTTGTGCCCTGAATGGTTTAATGACTTCCTTTTGTGGATTTTACATGGATCATTATAATAGGAATGGGAATTATGATTAGGAATATCCATTCTACAGTGTGTAAATCTATGATGAAGACCATTTATATTTCACACAGAACTAGAAAGAAAAGTGCCGGCGAATTTGAAGGATTTCTTCCCAACCCAAAGACTGCTTTAGCAGCAGAGAAGGCTGTGAGAGGAATCTTTAAAGCCTCTTCTAAGATGACAAGATGACAGGGCAGTGAAGCGCCTTCTTCTGGAGTGGAGCGATACTCACTACTAACTGATACAGCCGACGGTACCGGTGCTTACAGACCTCAGGGCCACTGGTCCACAGCCGCCTGTTTAGAAATCTGGACCTGGACATGAGGCCTGTATACTGCTACTGCACATGAGGCCTGGGTACTGCTACTGCACATGAGGCCTGGGTACTGCACATGACATGAGGGCCTGGGTACTGCTACTGCACATGAGGCCTGGGTACTGCTACTGCACATGAGGCCTGGGTACTGCTACTGGACATGAGGCCTGGGTACTGCTACTGGACATGAGGCCTGGGCTACTGCACATGCTACTGCACATGAGGCCTGGGTACTGCTACTGTACATGAGACCTGGGTACATGACATGAGGCCTGGGTACTGCTACTGTACATGAGGCCTGTATACTGCTACTGCACATGAGGCCTGTGTACTGCTACTGCACATGAGGCCTGGGTACTGCTACTGCACATGAGGCCTGGGGCCTGTATACTGCTACTGCACATGAGGCCTGTATACTGTTACTGCACATGAGGCCTGGGTACTGCTACTGCACATGAGGCCTGGGTACTGCTACTGCACATGAGGCCTGGGTACTGCTACTGCACATGAGGCCTGGTACTGCTACTGCCTGGGTACATGAGGCCTGGTACTGCTACTGCACATGAGGCCTGGGTACTGCTACTGCACATGAGGCCTGGGTACTGCTACTGTACATGAGGCCTGGGTACTGCTACTGCACATGAGGCCTGGGTACTGCTACTGCACATGAGGCCTGGGTACTGCTACTGCACATGAGGCCTGGGTACTGCTACTGCACATGAGGCCTGGGTACTGCTACTGCACATGAGGCCTGGGTACTGCTACTGCACATGAGGCCTGGGTACTGCTACTGCACATGAGGCCTGTATACTGCTACTGCACATGAGGCCTGTATACTGCTACTGTACATGAGGCCTGTATACTGCTACTGCACATGAGGCCTGGGTACTGCTACTGTACATGAGGCCTGGGTACTGCTACTGTACATGAGGCCTGGGTACTGCTACTGTACATGAGGCCTGTATACTGCTACTGCACATGAGGCCTGGGTACTGCTACTGTACATGAGGCCTGTATACTGCTACTGCACATGAGGCCTGGGTACTGCTACTGTACATGAGGCCTGTATACTGCTACATCCTATCTGATAACAAATATTAACTCGTGTGTGGTCCACATCAACGTCCTGTTGTTAAAACACCACGTTACAAATAAAGGACTGGAACTGGACATGAGGTTACATTGTACACTGCTATGGGACAGTATCTCTTCCTGATAACCTCTGTGGTCCAAATTCATCCTGCTAAAACATCTGTTTACAAATGATGAGCTTGATGTAGTACTACTATGCTACAGGATAGTATAACAGATAACAGATATCCAACTCCTGATCTGATAAGTCTGAATTCAGGCAGGTCCTGATGACCTATCAGGGCTCAGTGGGCTGTGCTCTGTATGTTCACTGTCTGTCTATGGGTCTGTATTCAGTATAACTATGGATCTGTGTTCAGTATCACTATGGGTCTGTGTTCAGTATCACTATGGATCTGTGTTTAGTAGGGGTGTGAATCTCTCATGTAAAAGATGATACGATTCGCATCTAGATACATGGGCACGATTCGATACAAGAAAAGATACATGTTAATAAAAAACAATTCAGTACGATTCGATGCGATTCGATGCAGTTCAAGAATGGAAAGCATTCTGAAAGATTTTTTATCATTTGCTCAAGGTGCACATTAATTTTATATTATCAGTTATCATGGTCATGATTGTCAATTAGGCAAAAAAATGTGTGAATATGATTATCTAAACTGAGGTTTGTTTCATATACTGTATTGAAATGAAAAAAGAATAGTCTACATTTCAGTCAAACACAGCAGCCAAATACAACATATTTTTTATAGACTTTATAGATTTTATAGAGTTATATCTGATTGTTTTCATAGTAGACAATACCGAAATAAAATAAAACAGTGCTTAAGACACTCTTGGCCTTTTCTCATATAGCCTACAAGAATAAAATAGGCCTACATATCAATGAACTCTCTGGGTTTATTTTGTTCCAACGGTAGACTTAATGCCGAAACCTATAATGCAATTTGCTTAACTGGCATATTTTTGTAATAACAGAGCGTGATGTAAACCGTGTGATGATTACCTTTATGTCAGGATAACTGGCTGGCAGTAAGTGTTAAGTGTCAATGCTGACCAGGCTAATAAACAAACCATGCTACCATGAGTAACGTCGAAGGGTAAAGTCACGTGACTTCTTTTGTAGTCTGTTTATGAAACAAAACGAGCAATTTCAATTTTTTTTAAATAAGGCAAAATAGGGCTTGACATTTGCACAGTTAGAAGATTATTACTGTATACACACTAAAAAATATTCTTGGTGGATAACTTCGCTGATTTGGCTTCACAATATTTTTTTTAAACATAGGTCTATGGGACTTATCATTGGAGCTGCTCTTCGAAAGGATCGCAACCACTTGGGGCCCTGGTTTTCACTTTCCCTCCCTATGGGTCTGTGTTTAGTATCACTATGGATCTGTGTTCAGTATTACTATGGGTCTGTGTTCAGTATCACTATGGATCTGTGTTTAATATCACTATGGATCTGTGTTCAGTATCACTAATGGATCTGTGTTCAGTATTACTATGGATCTGTGTTCAGTATCACTATGGATCTGTGTTCAGTATTACTATGGGTCTGTGTTTAGTATCACTATGGATCTGTGTTCAGTATCACTAATGGATCCATTTGCTTCTTGGTTCATTTTGTTTACTACAGGACTTTACTTTGCTTCTTGCATCCCCTTTATAGGTCCATCTGATACTGTGTTCAGTATGCTCCCTATTGGTCTCTCTGCTTCTTGGTTTAATATGTTCCGTCTCACAGCTGGACGTGGTCAGTGAGGTCTCCATGGCTGGGTTTTGCCGGCCCAAAGAGATTTTCCCATTTATAGCTCAGACGATTACACACCTAGACTGAGAGGTGCAGGTTACTTTAATATCTCCTGCCTTTGGCGGCATACACCCACAGACTCACAAACATGCACCTATATTCCACACCTGCTCTACCAGCTTCCACACAAGAACACCCCCCCTCTCACACACACACACACACACACACACACACACACAAACACGTACACACACACACACACACACAGATAGAGAGAGACTCACCTTCTTAATGTCATAGAAAGCACAGCTGTCTGCATTGTCAGCTCACAGACTCCCTGTAAACTTACCTGTTTAATGTCATTTGGTTCTAGACACATGCACTCCCCACCTGTGCAACCACCCACATACACTCACCCACATACACTCTCTTTCTCTCTCTCTCTAACACACACACACACACACACACCTGTTTAATGTCACCTGGTTTTAGACGTTCCCACCACTTCCCATACACAAACACACACACACACACACACACACACACATGTTTAATGGCATTCAAAATACAGCTGTCTGCAGGTCCAATCCACCATAAGGTCAGCAGCATCAAAGATTATGGCTGAGTGCACCCATGTTGGAGTAGAGGATTTTGTCATAAGAATCCATTCAACCTAGAGTCATTCCCTTTTTACTTCACCATGCACACACACACACACACACACACACACAGATGTAAGCTTTCAGATGTTTTAAACTGTTCCGTGCAGGTGACATTTTTCTCTTGACTTTAAAGCAAAGTGGCACTCTCCGCCAAATGCCTTTTTTTTAAATCAGTTACCTCATTCTCCTTACACCCATCTTTCCTCCTTTGCATTCTTCCCCTGTCTTCTGTCTCCTCGCTGTCTGCCTCTTTTTACACACTAAAACCCTCTTCTACCAGAGGAGCTCCTGTCAACCATGCAAACAAATAGCTGATTACAGAGGGGGGATTTATTATCTGCCGTGCCTGTCTTCCTTGCTATCCTTCTGCATCGGCGTTAGGAGAATAGGGCAGAAGCTCTGTGCATACTTACTTATGAGATCATATCTAAAGTCCCATCCTGGAGCCAAGCTAGTCTGCCTGCACCCCCACCTCCTCCTTCTAAGCCCCAACACCCCCCCCCCCCCCCCCAAACTCACCTCCCAAATACCAAATACCGCCTCCACCCAAAACACAATATAAATGTATATGAGCTAAAACTGGGGCAGGACCAAATCGGAATTTCAATTCCCTGCCATTTTTTCTTTCTTTTTTTTTTGTTTAGACATGCAATTTTGTCTGTGCCAATTGCCACGCCCCGAATATCAATCAAAGCGGGTCACTGGGATGCACAAGGCAGAACATGTCATCGAAGGAGATGACAAAACTAGAAGGAGAAAAAAGGGAAAGTGTGATAGAGAGAGACTGATGAAAAGAGAGTTTGCATACCATGTGGCAGCTGCCAGTGTCTGATCACCTCTGAGGACAGGTGTTAAATATTGTTTTTCTTGTTTGCTGGAGGGAGAATAACACACACACACCCGCGCATGCACGCTCGCACATACACACACACACCCGCGCATGCACGCTCGCACATACACACACACACACACCCGCGCATGCACGCTCGCACATACACACACACACACCCGCGCGCATGCACGCTCGCACATACACACACACACACACCCGCGCATGCACGCTCGCACACACACACACCCGCGCATGCACGCTCGCACATACACACACACACACCCGCGACGCATGCACGCACACACACACACACACACACATTACATGCGCGCCAGACATACACACACACACACACACACACCCGCGATGCACGCACGCGACACACACACACACACACACCCGCGCATGCACGCTCGCACATACACACACACCCGCGCATGCACGCTCGCACACACACACACACACCCGCGCATGCACGCTCGCACACACACACACACACACACACACCCTGGGTGACACACACACACACTCGCTGCATGCACGCCGCACACACACACCGGCGCGTGCTGCATGCACGCCAAGACACACACATTACACACCTCCGCGCATGCACGCCGCATATACACACACACACACACACCGGCGCATGTACGCTTCGCATATACATTACACACACACACACCCTGCGATGTATCGCCAGCTATTAATAATATTACTACTCCGCTGCGAGTATCGCCAGACACAATATACACACACACCCCGCGCGATGTATCGCCAGACACACACACACACCCGGCTCAAGCATGCACGCTTCGACATTAATATTAACACACACCCGCTGCATGTACACGCTTTACATTTACACACATGCACGCACACCACATAGCATGCATGCATCGCCGACATATACACACACACACACATTATCTCCGCCATGCACGCCGCCCGATACACACACACACACACACCCGGCATGCACGCCGCGCATAATAATACACACACACACACACATGCACGCCGCACGCATAATAATACACACACACACCCGCGCATGCACGCTCGCACATACACACACATACACACACACCCGCGCATGCACGCTCGCACATACACACACACACACACGGGTAAAAATACACCATCCATATGGCTAAAAGTACATCGCATATACTGTATGTCAAACATGTGAGATAATCCAACAACATACACCCACTATGTACTGTGGATCATATCATCAACCAAGAATCAACAAGGTCTATCATTTTATATTATTCACAATCTATCATATACAAATAAAATGATATAAAAATCAATTTCAAAAAATGGTGGTAATTTGATTCTGGATTTTCATAGTTTTTTTTTTTCTCAGAGGTGATCCTATTAATTCTACATATCTACAGGCAAGGACAGATCACCTACATGGCACACACCCAAACACACATACAAGTAAGAAGAGATAGAGAACAAAGCAACACGAAAGAAAAAGACAGAGAGAGAGAGAGAGACCACCTGAGGGAGGCAGAGGTGAAATCTCTTTTTTCTTCACTCTCTCTCTTCCCTTTCACTGTCTGCCATCCCCCTCTTCCTCTCCCCCTCTCACATTCTCTTGATCCTCTTTGAGATCCACGGGCGTATTACACAGCGCTTTTTTTTATTTATTTTTTTTATTCCCTTGCCCCAATCTCTCGCTTCTGCCCCCGAAACCCCCGCTGAGGATCCATCCGGATCTGCCCGGAATAGCTGGAGAGGGAGCCCAAGCGAGCGAGAGGGAGAGGGAGAGCGAGAGGGAGAGGAGGAGGAGGAGGAGGCCAGGGTCGCTCATTAAACATAATGGAGCTCAGCTTGGGCGTAATCAGAATACACTGTGCTTAAACACAGGTCACATCACAGCACTCCACTCTCCTCCTGCGACACTCCTCAGCGCACTTTTATCCGCACCAAAAACATCAGTGGGGATGGGGGAAAGAAAAAACCATGAACAGACACCATCTGGAAAACATCCGATTTAAATGAGAAAGTAGAGATAAACGCTGAGAGAGGGGGAAAAAAGAGGAGGGAGAGAGAGAAAGAGGGATAGAGAAAATGAGCAAGGAAATGAGAGTGGTGAAAAGAAAGACAGAGCAAGGGAGCGAGAGAGAAGGAAAGAGAGAGCAAGGGAGCGAGAGAGAAGGAAAGAGAGAGAGTAGGAAAAAGGGATTAATGCATTGAATGGAGAAAACAAGAATAGCTATCGGAAGAGGTCTGATTAAAAGTGTTTATCTCTGACTTTGCTGACTAATTGGGTGACTTCACACACTGTGGGTTACAAAATGGCCGCAATTATGGGTTATTGAGCCCGGTGCCCTACAGCAATACACTCACACATACAGTTTGAAGAGTGTCCCCATATGCACATCACCCCAACACACACTCTGTCTCTCTCTCTCTCTCTCTCTCTCTCTCTCTCACACACACACGCACACACACAAAGGCTGAAACCCTAAATGCACACATACTGTAAATGCGCACTCTCACACACCCACACACTTACTCTCACACACTCATACACAGTCAAGGTTTTCTCTATTCTCCATTTTGTCACCGTGGACAGGTAGTCGACCACTAGGTGCATTACATTTAGGGCCAAATGACATTGAAGTGTATTTAATCATTTTGTTGTTTCAGTCCATTATAATCATTTTGTTGTTCTGCATTGGGTGGGCTGAATTGTTTAGTAAGGGTGGCAAGGTCCTGAAGCTTATAATTAGTTGTATCTCTCACTTAGTCACACAGACACACACACACACACACACACACACACACACACACACACCTGGCTCAATCTTCAAAGCAGAGCTGATCCCACAGCTGCCCCAGGAGAAGGAGCTTTGGTTACTTTTGGAGCCAACATGACTCTGCTTAGAGACTCAGTCTGGCTACATAGATAGAAGGATAATTTCGGCTCTTGCAGTACAATATATCTACGTAGTGCAGTTCCAAAGAAAACAAATAGACACTATACTGTAGTCCCCTGCAACTTCCTATGTCAAGGAAGGCTATGTCAAAGAAGGGTCACGAGTGATTATGTTTGGTCAACACTCAACCCTTCCATGGTTACAACATACATGAACAAGCATGTGTTAAATGTGTTTGTGAGCTGACAAGAACAATGAATGGTATCTGTGCACCAGAACTCAATCTATACTTCAACATAATCAAAAAGTACTGCATGTTCTCTGCCATCTTCTACTTATGTTGTTATAACAAGGAACAAAAGACTGGCATGAACAAAAAATGGACAGAACATTCTGGAAAAGGAAAAGTGCAGTAGAATGCAAAGGAGAAACCATGTCATCAGGTGATTCCATCATTTATTTTTCACAGGGCTATTGCCACCTCAGAGTAATAACGTCACATTTACATATTGTCATTTCTCAGGCGGCTTCTGAATGGGCCATAATTGCTTGCTCGGTGAATGAATGGAGGAGAGTGATGTTGAGTTAGTGATAGGGAATGTAATAATGGCAGCAGTACCATTGGATAATGAAACTTACATGGATTTGTGTGTGTGTGTGTGTGTGTGTGTGAGAAAACTGGGAGGGTATGTATGCACCCACACAGGAACAGCAAACACAAACACACACATTCACCAACCTCAGACATATACCTCTCGAGAGGAAGTTATTGTGTGCATGTGTGTGGGGGGCCATAAGAAAGTGAGGGAGATTGTGTGTGTGTGTAAAATAGAGAGAAATTATGAGTGTACACAGACAGTGTGTGTGTGTGTGTGTGTGTGTGTGTGTGGGCATGTGTGTGTATGCCTGTCATGGCCTGTGGGTAAGGCCTCATTATGAAATTGAAGGGGAAAACTTTCTGCTCCGCATGAAGTCAGCAAGATGGACCTAAAGACAGACTCTGAATAGGGGGATACACAGAGAGAGCATAACCTCCATAACACACACAGACACACACACACACACACACTGAGAGAGCATAAATCCCATAACACACACACACACACACACACACACACACTTTAAAGGAAACCTCCAGTCTAAGAACAACCTAGCTTCTATTTCTAAATCCCTGCAGGGTCCATGCAGACAAAAACAAAGTATTTCTACCTTTGTAAATGTAAAGAAAAGGTACAGAAAGGACTGTTTGCGGAGTCATTGCATTACCTATTGTGCTGCCATCTTGCTACGACTCCTCCCAAATTGGTGTTGACAAGAGGAATGATGAGGTAATAAACAATTCTTCTGCTCACTGCCATCTTGCTGGAGTCTTAGGAAGATGGAGGTGACCGGAAGAATAGGTTATGTACTGATTGCCAAAATTGGCAGTTGCCAGTCCTTTTTTATACCCTTCCTTTACACAGTACTTACAGTACAAAGGCAAAAATACCTTTTTTGTCTGTAGGGATCATCTACACAAAAGCATTGAAAGGGTAAATATATTTTAAGCCTAGTCAGTGGTTTAAAGTTGTGATTTACTTTAGCGTAGCGAGATTGCCCTCAAGGCTATGCTAAATGCTATTTACCTGCAAATGCATATTCCAAAACTACTCCAATTAACGTAATTTTGATCCCAACTGAAAGTTTACACACACACAGGCACACACACACAAATGTTTGTGTAATGAACAGAAACAGAAACTATTTTCTGTCCTTACTTTCTTTGCAGACACCAAGACTGGCACCTGTTTATAATGAACTACATTACTCTCCACTTTTGTGGATGGTAGGTTACGAGGTGGGATGCAGGACGATGGTTGTTATGGGGCCTGCGCACTCCTAATTTGTCCAATAATTACACACAGAACAGTCCGGAAGGTTGGGGTGGACTGCAGTCGATAGCCATTATCCTCATCCAGATAACCTGCAGAGGTTCCGCGGCTGCTTAAGGTCCATTTGTTTGTTTTCGTTTCTACCTGCTTGATTTATTGGAGTGCTTTTTAATGAGGCAAAAACATGCACACACACACACACACACACACACACTCCACTTCTCAAAAACAGCCATACCCACACTTCCACATTCAAATAAAGCCTCCCTCAAGTCTAAACACACAACAGAAAAACAGTCAAAACAAAAGTAAATAGTAAAATGTTTTTCATAACTAAAGTACCAAATGATACCATGATACCACTATCTGATAACTGAGATACCATGTCCCACTTCCTCATAACTGAGATTGGTGAAAGGGCTCTTAACTTTTCCTGCACGTGGCCAAGCATAGAAAGAGCGTTATAGACTGTAGCCTACCTTACTTTGCCTGTAGACTTGGACTGGTGAGCCTTCAACAATTCAATTTCCTGAAGTTGAGCATTTACATCTTTGGTTAAATGTATTCCACTCAGCTGTAGGTGGCTGTCATAATTCACTTTTAATAGCAAACAGAAGTGTTGAGTTACAGGTCATGGCATCCCTCCATTGCCACGGCAAGGAAGGCTGCTTACGCTTAGCAAAGTTATTATAATGCTATGAATTTGGTGCAAGCAAGGCTAGAGGTGATGGATTAGCCTATGTGATGTTATGTGAATGAGAACCTCGTACACTGAACTGGTCAGTCAACTCGGACTTCAGCTTGAACTGTACTTACAGTAGTTTTTGGGTGTGGCATATCAAACTAGTGCACTCTAGAGTACTGTTGTGATGTGTAACAGAAACGCACACTGTACGCTAATGCCCACATACATACAAATGTCCCCCCTAAACACACAAAGACACAGAGAGAGAGAGAGAGAGAGAAAGTGAGAAAGAGAGAGAGAGAGAGAGAGCTCCTGCTTAAAACACCACATAACATTCAAACAACAGGGGTCAATTAATGTTCCGGTCTCTCAGTCCCTCCTTCTCTCTCTCTCTCTCTCACACACACATACACACACACACATACAGTACACACACACCCTTATGCGAACAAGGACTCCATTAATGGTGCGCTGAAGCTTTGCAGGAGAGCTGTGTTTTAAAGCCGTCTGTTTTGAAAGGGAAATGAGACACATTAGTCTAATCACCTGCCCACTCGCTCCAGCCTCACCATTCCACCTTGAGGGAGCACCCTTCCTAATGTTTTTATGTTCTAACGTTCCAATGTTCTCCGCAGTACTGTTCCCTGTGCACAAGGGCATAGGTTTGGTCTCAGCTTTGGTGGGGACACATCCCCAACTCCTGTTGTCACAATATCAACATTATTGTTTCAATACCAATAGCAAGTGAAAAATCTCGATTTCGATACTTTTGTCGTCCTTTTGCGATTTTTAAAAAAATATTATTTGGTTTGGGGGCCCCACACCACCTTGATGCCATCAGTAATATTGAATATTATGTGATCATTTACATCAGTGGCAATCATAGAATTTGATTGACCCTCCACACACACACAGAAAGTGATGGTTGTCATAGGTTTTCATATTTTGGAATTCATATGAACTTTTTATTGTTGTTACTAATAGCTAAACATATTTAGTAATTTGAATACATCATATTGATATTTAAATGATAACTTTTCTTTAATATCATCACATTTGTGGTCTGTAAGTCTAATTGAGTGCCTGTCACTTTAAGAGGAACGTAACTCAATTCAGTCTCACGGTTTTAGGCTAGTGGAAAATAGTTTTGCATAGTGCAAGGATATGTAGATTCAATTCATCATGTTTGCTATGTCATTAGATAAAATTAATGTTCAAATAAACAAGTCAAAGTCAAAGAAAATATTTCTGGGATGAGATCATAGATGAGATAAGTGTCTCGCGATGTTCATTTCTATGAGTATGGAAATGTACCATAGTTTATGTTTTATTTCTTTGCATTGTGCAGGCTACATTCACAAATACATTAGCCTACATAATAGGAACAGGAAAATGTCTCGGATCCATTGTTTATTGCGACTGCAAGATTGGTAGCCAAATTAACAGTCAATAACATGGTAACTTTTATTCTGTGCTTTATGCGACTGTCCTGTGGCACACCCTTATTTAAGATGACTCCTAATCTTGGTTGAACGATTACAGAAGCTTGGTTTAGCTGTGACAATATCCTGGGTAATATCCTAGCAGTTAATGCTATTTTCCACAGTAAAATCCGTATTTGAAAGCCTGGTCACCAGTTGCCAGTTTGTATGGCTAGTTACTTTGCCTATTAGACTCTGCATAATGAAAAAGCTTTAAATGTTCCTTTTCTTCTTTGGTGGCATAGCTGATCTACAAAGCACCAAAAGGGGCAAAATGTGCATGCTGAAGGGCAAAGGGAATATTACAAATCTTTCACACTGGCCTTTTAGGGTTATGTATTGGTAGACATCCCTGATAACTTATACCAACACACACGCTCACTTTTCTGCCAGTGTCACCACAAAGTGAAGTAGGCCTATGCTATGCTTTGACGCTGTTGTGCGTGTCAGATAAACCCCCTTCGGTTTCAGCCAATCAAATGACAGTGTTTCTTTTACTGTCGTCCTGGCCGTCGGAATAGCACAAAGGAGTTCTAGTCCTAAAATATTGGTGGGGACATTTTTGTCATCTCAAAATATTGATTAGGACTAGTCCCTAGCGTCCCACCTTAAAACCTACGCCCATGCCTGTGCAGCACTGGAGAACCCAATCGTGAAAACAACATCAGCAACAGTCAATAACAACAACAGCAACATCAACAACAGCAACAAATACGAGAACAGATGCAACAAATGGATTGAGAAATCAACAGCAAACCAAACAAGATGGGAGTCGACAGCTCAACTACAGTGATGCTCCCATTATGAATAATTATAACAATTATATGGTTATGGTTACGCTTTTTTGTGTCCACATGTATTATATGTGCATTATATGTGCATGACGTGTGTGTGTGTGTGTGTGTGTGTGTGTGTGTGTGTGTGTGACGTGCGCGCGTGCGCGCGTGCATGTCTATCATCGTATGATCAAATAAAAGAGTAATTGCTGCTCATTCTGATCTATTTAACACCCAAGAAACACGCAGCAACAACAGGATCTATTTTGGAGTGAGCTACACTACGGAAGCCATTTATGACAGCCACTGTTAACTAATTCAGTGTATTCACCACTTGAATGTACTAATGTGCTGTACTTATGGTAATGTCATTCATGCCCTTAGCCATTTCCCTCGTTCCCTCTCTCTTTCTCATTCTCTTTCTTCCTGTCTGCATTGTCTCTGTGTGTGTGTGTGTGTGTGTGTGTGTGTGTGTGTGTGGTGAATTACACAAAATGAGGACATTACGAAAATTGTTTGGCAGTGCTGGTGTGGAAGACACTAAGCACAGACACACAAACACACATACAAACTCATGGACACCCATACAATACACCCATACATGCCAATACACACATACATGCCTACACATACACACACACACACACACACACACACACACACACACACACACACACACACACACACACACACACACACACACACACACACACACAGAGACCTTACCAATTTTTGTGATGAAATTGGTATCATATATTGTCTTCCAACCTTTTATTCAGGTGTCATAAAACTCCCTTAAATTCCATGGAGTATGAGATAGACATAATAGGTGTGTGCATGCACACGCACACACACACACACACGCACACACACACACACACACACATACGCACGCACGCACGCGTGACAAGTGTGATATAGCGGTCCGGCAGGTGCTTCATCATGCCTGTACAAGGTGCCTCTCCTTTTGCAGAAACACATACGAAGCAGAGTTTACAGTTCAACACCTCTGTCTGCAGGTGTGTGTGTGTGTGTGTGTGTGTGTGTGTGAATGTGTGTGGTATCTGCATGTGTGTGTGTGTGTATGTGTGTGTTTGTGCACATGTATACATGTGCACATCTTTTACTCCCTCTCTCTCCCTGAGTACAATCAGGAAGGTGTGAATGTCCAAGGATATTCTTTGACCTCTTTACTTTTTCCACTTTTTCTTGACTGAGTAACCTGAGCAACGCCAAACACACAATGTGTGATTTTGATGAGATTTTAGCCCCGAATCAATCGGATCTGAAAGACTTTTCGGATCGGGCTGAATTCTGGTCCGATCTGTCATTTTGTTTGAGCAGGCTCACAACCCCAAGATGAAGATGAACATTCCAGCTCTGGTCAGATCTGATTCGATTTCTGGCATGTCAGAAATTCTGGTCAGACGTCTTGCATTGTGAGCAGTTGAACATATAGTGTGTGAGCAAAGCAAATACATCTGATTGAAACGTTTTAGTGTGAGTATCCATATTAAGTGACTGGAAAAAAAAAATTACCGCACAGTGTCTACCCAGCTTTAGTTTCGTGTAGCATTATCCCCCTTTACTATGTAAATTAAAGTGTTATTGCAGCCAGCCCCTAGAGTTCTGGATCTAATTAATTAATCTGGTCAGGTGTTCAGAAGATTAATGCTCAACTGGTGTATTTCACGGAATTTCCTGCGTTTGGAAGGCCTCCCTTAAATGAACAGCATCTTGTGCTTTTGGGAGCCATTTAGTTATTGGACCCATTTATCGGAACGCACCCTATTACCACCAGTCCCGTGGTTCCTTCCTCTTGCGTGTACGTGCAACTTAATATTCATTCCCCTAACAACCAGGATGACGAATTCCGGCAAAAACGTAAGATCCTATCCGGAAAGGGTATATAAATTGTCTTTATACCGAAAATGTCTAACCGTTCATGTGCCATTGAAAGGGTGGAAATAGACGACCCACCAGTCCAGCACTAACCTCCGAGCATGGTAAACAAAATCGGATATTTCAGGCAGTAAAAGCCCCGGTAAGAACCAAACCAGATTTTGTTCAAATCTACACATCTATGGCTACTGAAAAATGTAAGGTTCATTTATGAAATGTTATTTTAAAGTATTAAAAAACATCATTGTTTTAGAATTTTCGAACAAAATGGGTGATAATTGGAGGTGTTACGATTTTTTTAATTAACACTTTTAATTAGCCTGACGTAGCCATACTCAATTCTACTCAGAATTTAAGTCTGATACTGCTCCATTGGGATGTGATTATGGTGTGTTTCAACCAATATACTGTAGGGGTCCTTCTTCTCCACAAATGCCTTAACATTGTTTTCGGGTTATTGCGCTGTCAATATCTTGTACAACAAACGTGATAGCGAAATCTAAATGTCTACCTTTTTAGCAACAGTGTTTTTGTTAGGAAGAACCGGGAAGAATGAAACACTTTTTAGTCTCTTACAAAGACATCGCACCAAACTGAAAGCTATAATATTTTGTCACTAGCAACCAATCTCTCCTCTGTCAAACACAGTTGCATTTTCAGCTCTGAAAAAAAAAAAAAAAACATTTAGGAGTTCCGGTCCGAACCGTGACTCCGAACTGTTCTGGTTCGGGCATAGTTGCTCCACAAGTCCAGACCGAACTTCCAGACTTCAAATTTTATGGGCAGGGCTAAGTTTGGCTGGCTTCCAGGCTAACTAGGTAATTTGATTAGAATCAGAATAATGGCTCAATTAGAATAAAAATGAAACATACAAACACTTTGATCAGAATAAAACTGCCGATCCTATTAGAATTTTTAATCGGAGTGAAAACAGTGATGTGTTTTGAAACACATGATTTGCTTTAGAGATACTGGAGTCATTTGGTGAGTGCTCAATGAAAACAGATCCTGTGGTTTCCAAAAGCAGCTTGAGTGTTCCATTTTACAGACATGCTGACAACTCCCATTGCAGTTATAGTCAACTCAGGTAATGTTTGCCCAAGTTAGCAACAGTAACAGGGATGTGTGTGTGTGTGTGTATGTGTGTGTGTGTGTGTGTGTGTGTGCGGCTGTGTGCGTGTGTTTGTGTGTGTGCGCGTGCATATGATTTAACATGTTTTGTGTGTGTGCCCGTTTGTGTGTGAGTGAGAGAGAGAGTGAGAAAGTGAGAGTTAAGGTGCACATACAAATTCAGATTAATGGTGAACACAGCTGCTTCAGACTGAAGACAAAAAATGCAGAAAAAAACAAGAGAAATAATTACCTCTCCTCATTTTTCTTCTCCTGCAAAATGCGTCTGCACAATCTCAATTAAAAATAAATAAACAGCCTCATAAGTAAATACAACAATGACAGCTAAAAAATGTCAGGTTACATTAATGTGTCTTTGCATTTAAAATAAATGACTTGCCGTGTTTTGCAGTTAAATCGAAGTCGGGGGCTTGAAGCTTAATCTCATTTTTCCGTTTATCTGTCTCTCTGAAAAAAAAAAAAGAGTCTAGAATAATAATGAAGAGCAAAGCTGTTGTGTGGCACGGTCCTCCACATGCTCCTCTTAGCCCCAAGCCAGGTGCTGTGTGCCCTCACAAACCAAGCCATTCTGGACACCAATACAGTTATGTGTACAATACCAACACTACCTCCAAGCATCACAACGTCCTTTCCACTAGCACAGCAAAGTACACAACAAAACCAAAATGCAGAGAATAATAGGAGGCATGGGCATTGAGTTTGTTCTTTTTATGGTGGCTTAAGTTGACCGTCTGTATAGAGTAAAGGGATGAAGAGAATCAACTTTTTTTCTTCCCCCAGGTTTTAAACCAGTAACCCTGACATCACTAATACATTGTGCTACATACCTGTCTCGTATACAAATCAATAGCGTCAGCAAACATGGGTTTAGCTGTGCAGAAGTTTGCTAAATGGAAGAGGTGAAAATTATGATTGAGGATGAAATTGGTATGCTGATGCTTCAAAGATATGCATTTGCAACAAAATAGCATAAAGCTTAGCCTTGAGGGCAATCTCACTAGGACAAAGTAAACTGACTAGGCTAAAAATATTATTACACCTCACAGTAGGGAAGGTCCCTGCAGACAAACCAAAGTAGTTTTCCTTTATGTGTGTAAAGAAAGAGTATAAAAATGACTGTTTGTGCATTAGTCAGTGCATTACTTTATTATGACCGCCCGCTTATGGTCTTTTTTTTTTTTTTTTCTTTTTTTTTTTTCTTTTTTTTTTTCTTTTAAGCTATTTTGGGAGGAGTTTTTTTCGTTTGAAAGTTTGTTTTCTCACAAGTCGATATAGCGCCACCTAGTTAAACACAAAAGTAAAAATGAGGTGGTGTAATTGGAAGGTATCTGTGACCTAACATGAATGTGGCAAAAAGTTTTCTGTGAATATCTCTCCTAAAAACCGGAGGGGAGGTCACCTTTTTTTGTATGTTGGTCTGGTTAAAAAGTGTCATTATGACACCCTCTGAATGCATGCCAAGTTTTGTGTACTTTCGTTCATGGGGGGGCCTTGCAATAAAATAATTTATGTGTACATTTAGTGGCCTGCACCAACAAGTTCAGGGACACTGAAAGACCGCAGGTGAAGTACCCCCCCACATGTGGTCATAATCACTCATTTTGTGATGTAGGATTAAAGAAAGCCAAAATAAATATTCATCATCATCATCATGGCTGCAACTTTGTCCACTGCCAGTTTTTTGTTGGAAGTTAGAGTGGGTTGGAAAAAAACAATGGGCAGATGTAATTTACACTTGGCGAACATCTAATAAGGATAGGGGCGAGTTCCATGATATAGGCCTCTGCGGAATCCTTGTAGGACCTAGGGTAATATTTTGATTAGCGTTGGTTACATTTGATTGATATTTGTAGAAAACTATAAATAGGTTATACCAAACAAATTGATAGCTAATCCATGAACCAACACGGTTGTTTTGCCTATACATGGTGTGTGGCTACTTCATTGGCGCTTTCCTTGACTCATGGAGCTGCGTTTGTTAATGGTAGCCTTCTTTCTGTGACAGATTGGTTTCAAAAGGAGATTTTCTTTGGTTGGGCCTATTGACAATTTATGTTGTCAATATGACCTGCCTCAATCCTACCTGTAAGAGGTCCATTGGATCTGCCTCCTCCTGATGCATTTTGCCCTGCACACAATATCAGTTGCCTATGGACTAGGCTGGGTGAGCCTGAGGAAGACTAGTTTAAACAATGCAAAGGGAACATGAATCAGCCTATATTTGCACTAACAATAATATAGACAAAAGCTTTTCAACTTTGGCCGTTAAAATGATAATATGAACAGACCACTGGTTAGATGTAAACAGCATTTAAGTTTCAGACTAGGCTACTGTTACTTAATTTGTGCATTAACAATAACGTTTCAGACTACTGTTACTTAATTTATTGCGTGATAAAGTATTACATGAACTAAAGATGACTAAAATCTTATAAGAAGAAGAAACATTCACAAAAATCATCCATCAAAATGACCTTTGTCATGGAACTGAAGAATGTTTTTTGATTATGCTGATACCTTTTTTGCTTTTTTCCCAAATACAATGGACTTGCAATGGATGAACTGTGATGAACTTGCCTACATTGTTTAGAATTTTAAAAGGTTTTATAACAATTCTATCTTCTTTGAACTAGCCGCAACACACTCGGAGCATGCCAAATTGAGTGTGATTTATTTTTACTTGTGCAGGACTGAGAAGCGGCGGTCCAGATGGGGAGGAGAAAAGTTTGTACCAAGTCGATTACCGAATGTGGCAAAACCCAGTTTGGTAATCAACTTGTATGGTGTGTTACTGCTGCTCGCCCTGCACACTGAGGAGCAGGAAGGTTCTAGAACAGAGTCATAATGTCAAAGATAACGGACTGAACTAAGATCATACATACTAGCCTGGTCGTACTCGTTTTTTCCAGGGGAGGGAATGGAGGGGTTGTCCTTTGTGCCAGCTTTTGCTAAACAAGAGTGCAGTTTCAGAAGCACAACTGAATAAGCAGTTTGTTTTTAAGATCCGAAGTGCCATACAGTACATCAAAGAGCGGGTAGCACTCTGGACTTACGCTCAGTCCTCCTTGACTGTGATTGGATGGTTTCATTAGTTCTCAACCTGATTGCTCTAAAGCGCCCCCTAGTGGGATCAGGGCTGATCCCGAGTCGATTACATCGAATTTCTAATAACAAAACAAAATCATGTATCTTCATAATCAATATGTTAACATAATAAGCACTTATACTACTACAAGCAGATGTAAGTTTAGATGCATATGCCGTACAAAGAGTCAAAAGAAGAAACGCTCGTACCTAGTGCATTGTAAACCAATTCCAAATTTTTTCCGTAAAGTGATGGATTTTCGTAACCATTGACCCTGTCCACTGTAGTGCAGAAGTGTAGAGATATTTTGAGCCTAGTCAGTGTCTTAAAGTAGCGGTTTACTTTCACATACCAAAATGGCCCCCAAGGCCATATCACCTTATGCTATTTCCTTGCAATATGAGTATTACTCAAAACTATGCATCATTTTGGTCCCCAATAAAGGTTTACATACATTACCATTCTAGGTTGCTTTTAGACTGAACTATTCCTTTAAATGACTGAACTTGATGGACAGGGTATTTTCTCTACTTCCTGCCATGAGTGATTATTATTCGTTGTGTAGAGCCATAGGAGCCATAGATATTTAAGCTTAAAATGTCAAATTAAATCTATACGGAAATGTCCCTTTCTGCCCATTTGCACCATACTGTCAGGGAGCTGCTTTTGACCATGAGACTTTTTACTTTACATTTCCATGGCAACATGGGAAAATGCTTCCCTTTCGCGGTCCCCTACAGAAGCAGATCAAAGGTAGGTGTGTGGAAAAGGACATGAACGCTCAACCGCGTGTGTGTGTGTGTGTGTCTGTTTTTGTTGAAGGACAAGGTGTGCTGTGTGTATGAAGCCTTAATAATGTGGTGCATGGTGCATGAAGGCTGTTTTGTTTATTTCATAAGTGGGTTAATAATAATCAGTGTAGTAAATATGCTGAACACACCGTGCTATATGTGGCCTGGGTGTTCATTAATTGCATTATTAGAAAGAACAAATGCCACACACACACACACACACACACACACACACACACATACAAAACACACACACACAGACACACGCATACACTCCACACTCAAAAAAACTGCTGCTGATAGATTTGTTTATGGCCACCTGCTTCCCATCATTAAACTGAGTGGACAAATTGAAATAGAGCATTCTCTCTCCCTACCTTTATCTCTCTCTTTCTTGCCCTCCCTCCCTCCGCTCTCTCTCTCTCCGCTCTCTCTCTCTCTCTCTCTCCGCTCTCTCTCCGCTCTCTCTCTCTCCACTCTCTCTTTCTCTCTCCGCTCTCTCTCTTTCCCTCACTCCCTCCCTCTCTCTCCTCTCTCTCTCCGCTCTCTCTCTCTCTCTCCTCTCTCTCTCTCTCCTCTCTCCGCTCTCTCTCTCTCTCCTCTCTCTCTCTCTCCTCCTCCTCCCTCTCTCTCCTCTCTCTCTCCGCTCTCTCTCTCTCTCTCTCTCTCTCCGCTCTCTCCGCTCTCTCTCTCCGCTCTCTCTCTTTCCCTCACTCCCTCCCTCTCTCTCCTCTCTCCGCTCTCTCTTTCTCTCTCCGCTCTCTCTCTCTCTCCTCCTCCTCTCTCTCTCTCTCTCTCTCTCCTCTCTCTCTCTCTCTTTCTCCGTCTCTCTTCTCTTCTCAGAGCCGAGTTGTCCCCAAAGGCGATGGCACTTTAATTATTTTCCCTCTAATTACTGTGACATCACAATCCTGCCTAATTAAATGCAGTGCCGCCCCTCTGGACCACGTCTCCCATGCCACCTCGTCTGCATCTTCACATGGTTTGGCTCTCCTTTTCCCTCTCTCTCCTCTTCCCTCTCTCTCTCTCTCTCCTCCCTCTCTCTCCTCCTCCTCCGTCTCTAACTATTCAACACTCTCATCCTCTTTCATTCGCACTCTCTCTTTTTCTGTTATCCCTCTCTCTCCATTCAACAATTTCACTCCTTTCTCGCTTTCTCTCTCTCTCTCTCTCTCTCTCTCTCGCTCTCTCTGTCTCATGGTTGCTTTGTTTCCCCTAAAATTTTCCCTCCCTTTTTATATTCTCTCTTCAATTTCTTCAAGTCCTCTCTCTCTCTCTCTCTTTCTCTCTCTCTTCACATCATTTCTATTTTCAGTTCCCTTTTCTTTTTATATTCTCTCTATTTACCTCTCCTCTCCTCTATCTCTCTTCTTCCCTCCCTCCCTTTTTCAATAGCATAACATATTTCATAGTCAATTTCTGTACAAAAATTTAGTTCAAACCTTTTCCTCAAAATAAACTTTAGTTCTCTGGAGATATTCATTCCATATGCCTGCAAGACTGAAGGGACGTGGAGATGAAAGCATGGAAAGGTAGAGAGAACAACAGACAAGGTGTGTATGTGTGTGTGTGTGTGTGTGTGTTATTTCATGGCAACAATTTCTGCACTGGTCGCGTGCGTGTGCGTGTGTGAGTGTGTGTGTGAGAGAGAGAGAGCAAGAGAATGTGTGTATGTGTTGGAAGGCATCAGCAGGAGGTATCTGATGTGTTATTCTCTAAGGAGTGTAAGTAGAGGCCAGGGGCAATCAGAAACACACACAGACACAGACACACACACACACACACACACACACACACACACACACGCATCATCATCATTGCACACCACACACGCATCGCCTTCCACACCACACACACACCACACACACACACACACACACACACGCACACACACACACATGCACACACTTCTGGATTGGAGGATCATCGTCCGGTCAGGTTAGTTCTCTTGCCTGGGGACAGACCATGCTCATCAAAGTCCCCCCTCGCTAAATCACACACTCTGGGGTAGCCAGCCGTAACGGTCACTCTCTCACTCGCTTACACACACACAAACACACACACACACACACACACACACACACACACACACACACAATATGAACACACACACAATATGCACAGAGGCATGCACACATATTGATCTCATAAAATACTGACCAATGCAGACACTTCCATAACCCCATCCAATGATTCTTTGTCCTTCAGAACTCTCGCAGCCAGATCTAGGGACAGATACAGCCAGAGCTTCTTTTACACTTAGGGGCTGTTCGTTATTTATAAACGGGCCACCGGAGGAAAATAGGGGAGGGTCATGTCTTTTATTCTTTGTTGAGGGAGGGTCACCCAACTTTTTTTTTGTCTAGGAGGGGGTCACCCATCTTTGTATTAATGAAAACAGCAAAAATCAAAGTGGCTTGTTTGATTGTTGATTTCTGTCGCCATATAACGTTCTCTTTAGTTCCATAGCTCTGTCAACATTGAACAATGAAAATAAGGGAGATTTCCGGTTTCTCCGCAAAAATCACGAAAAATGTCAACATTCGTCCCCATTAACGTTGGAAGGGTTGAGCAACAAAGTAGCCTACTTTTATTCACGCCTAACAGCCTATATCCATTTGGTCAACTTTATACAGCCCTAAAAAACCTAATTTTAACTTTGGTTTACTTGTAGTTTACCGTGTAGCCTATAACTTTAAACAGTGCGCATGCTTAACATAAAGCATACTTGTGCTTCATTCATCCACACATCCAGCTCCTAACGTTTTGACAAGCATTTCTACCAATTGACCTTGTTCCTGCCCATCTCTAGCTTTGCTGTCTCCATCCTTTCTGTTTTTGTTGTTTGCAAAACACTATATAGTAGGCCCTATTTATTGGTAACCAGCAACAAGTGCAATTTGTTAATCGCTGTCATTCTCTCTCCTGCCAACAAAAGTAGCAAGTTCCAAGTAGCAGTGCGTAATTCTGCTTCATAAAGTTGAACAAATACATTGGTCATATAAATAGCCAGTTTATGGTCTACAGTGTAGAGTTGGTAAGTTATGGTAGGCCAACTTGGAGTGAATATAGCCTACAGGGGGAATTCTTTGTTTACTCGTAGCTGAGTAGCCTGGCAGGTGCGCACATAGACATAGCCTACGGCCAATGCGCCAATGAGTCGTGCTCTCACGACAACCACGTCGTTAACTTAAATAGGCCTAGGTTAACATCACTGAGTTCGCATTCAAGCAAGCAAAACGATGATTTGAATACATCTGTTTCACTGGAAGGGCAAGGGGTAACAACAGGACAACACAGAGACAGGCCAGAATGCAGAAGGGGGCAGTCGTGGCCTACTGGTTAGTGCTTCGGACTTATAACCGGAGGGTTACCGGTTCGAACCCCAACCAGTAGGAACGGCTGAAGTGCCCTTGAGCAAGGCACCTAACCCCTCACTGCTCCCCGAGCGCCGCTGTTGTTTCAGGCAGCTCACTGCGCCGGGATTAGTGTGTGCTTCACCTCACTGTGTGCTGAGTGTGTTTCACTAATTCACGGATTGGGATAAATGCAGAGACCAAATTTCCCTCACGGGATCAAAAGAGTATATATACTTATACTTATACTATACTTAGGACTAATGTTATGAGATTATTACAGTAGCCCAATATGGGATATTCTACGGGAAAATATTAAAACGGCAAGACAGCGGGGAAAAGTTAAAATGATAAACCCGGAAAAAGTTGGCATGTTAGGTATTTTTCGGTTATTTGTGAAATTGTGCAAACAGCCTTTTCATGAGATTTGAGAAGGAAGGAGTGTAGCAAGCTCCCAAATTGACGCTCGTCTGAGAAATTGAGTTTTGGATAATGTTCAGCTTGCAGTTTACAATGACTGAGGAAGCCTAGAGATCTAGTCCATAGCAACAAGTTCATGTGTTGAATTTGTTATTACCCAGAGTGCTTTGTTGAATGGTCTCAATGTTTTATTGTTTTATTTCATGTGAATACTTACTAGAGGAGTAACTTATTTCAAGTAGGCTAATGCAGTTGCAGATAGTGTGCATTTAGTTTCCATGCTTATTGTGTTTCCACAACAAAGTTAGTGAGTAAATCTACTGAAATGGCCACCATCTTGATGAAGTGTGATGTATAAGATCAGAAAGCAGAGGTTGACTTTAGAACAGTAGCCCACGTCAATGTGTTTTCACAGCGCTTAAAAGCGTGGGAGGAAAGTATTGATAATTGGAGATAATTTGGAGGGTCATGTCTTTTTTGAAAAAACTGCTGGAGGGTCGTTCTTGCAGGCAGGGGAGGGTCATGCAACTTTTGATTGAAGCACTCAAAATCCCTCCGGTGGCCCCGTTTATAAATAACAAACAGTCATTTATAATAAAGACAGACAGACTCAGACAGACACACACATACACACACACACAGACACACACACTCACACCCACCCACACATACACACACACACACACACATACTGTACACACACCAGGGTTGTGCAAAATTCGAATTGCAATTCTGCTTCCTGTTTGATACCTCAATTGAAATGCAAGTGAAATTCAAGAATTGAATTGGAATTTAAGAGCCAGTTTCAATTCAATTCTGGAATTTTTGAACACAACCCTGGCACACACACACACACACACACACACATTTATTCGTGGCGTGAACCAACTCTGTCTCCTCTGCCACTCCAATTTAGCCGAGGGCAAGACTCACAGTCAGGACTCCCCAACCGTTTTCACAAAACTAGTTCCAATCTCCTCCAACGCAACCTTGCTAAATAAATAAATAACTAAATAAATAAAAAGTTGAAATAAAATCTCAAGGTCATTGCAGAGGAAGAAAAGGTTGTGTTTATGTGCTTATTAGGCGTGTGTGTGTGTGTGTGTGTGTGTGTGTGTGTGTGTGTGTGTGTGTGTGTGTGTGTGTGTGTGTGTGTGTCTGTCTGTGTGTGTGTGTGTGTGTGTGTCTGTGTGTGTGTGTGTGTGTGTGTGTGTGTGTGTCTGTGTGTCTGTGTGTGCATGTGTGTGTGTGTGTGTGTGTGTGTGTGTGTGTGTGTGTGTGTGTGTGTGTGGTGTCTAGAGGGAGTGTTGTTCAGGTTCCTTTGAACTGAGCCCATAAGAGTTGATTGACTGGGGCTGGCGTTCACAGCGAGGTCTTTGGAGAGATCTCGGAGACGCCACCAGGTGTAAAGCTCAGAGGTTTGTTGTCATTTCACTCATGAGCAACATGTTAGCGGTGGGTTTGTCGCTATCCAAGGTGCTTAAAGGCAATCAACAGTTTACCTACTGTGAAGTACACAACTTCACTGAAGTTAACGAGAGTTCAAAGAACAACGCTGACTACTGTCAGTACTGTGTATTTTAATGCTCTGTTTTAGTTTAAACATTCAACATTATTTATCCAGCTGTCTGTGTCAATATTCTAGTCCTGTTC
>NC_063207.1:9150727-9163227 GCF_017589495.1 Alosa alosa | reverse complement strand
TGTTAGTTTCCTTAAACGTCGTAAACAGCAAAATGGTCTTGGCAGGCAAGCATCCTGGCTGAGATGCAAGCAGGAGGCATTTAAATATTTGCTGAGAGTAATTGAATTGTCACTCATGACTTATTAACGTCTCTCTCTCCCTCTCTCTCTCTGGCTGTCTCTCTATCCCCCACCTCTTCTCTGTGTCAGAGTGAGAAGAAGGCATTGCCTAGTGGTGAAGAAAAGAATTAATATTTCTGTGTGTTTAAACCCAAAGCTAAAGAAATGCAGTGGCAGACAGTGTGGCATTCCATGAATTATGAAGCATGTAGGAAGGTGTATATAGTGGTGTGTGTGTGTGTGTGTGTGTGTGTGTATGCATACATATACATATACTTGCACAAAGAGCATACATACATGTTTTACCCATGTTGAAGTCTGCCCCCCCACCACCACCACCACAACACCACACACACACACAGACTCACACAACACATGCATGTGTGCACCAATACCCCCCAACACAACACATGCAGCGTGTGCATAGACACACACACACACACACACACAGGGCTTAATTTGAGCCAGAACAGTTCCGGCACCTCCAACGTTGGATCCAGAACCTTTTTTATTGGATCCGTCAACGTCAATATAAAAAATAAATCGCCTAAACGATAAAAAATAATTAAATTACTATTTGTGTATTGTTCAATGTTGATATCTTTCTTATTAGTCTTTAGAAATAGGGGAAAGACCAAACAGGATACAACAAGCTATCGAGGATTTGAAAGTGCTTTATCCACAATATTGGCCACAGGAGGGTGACGCGTTGTTCTGGGAGAGAGAAGTTGAGACGCTCTGCCAGCAGTTTTGCATCGATACCCCGCGGAATGTCATCAGGGCTTTCAGGGAATACCACCTCTACCATCTCCTCCCCATTTGCCTTGTCGGCCCGCCGCTTGCCCGGTTCAACCCCTTTCCTTACGTGAGGTCATGGGTTTCTAGGTGTAGAGAAAGAAGCAGGGTAATGGAGGCCGCCGGGGGTCTGGATGCTGTATGGGCCATTTTAAACAAGTAGCCTAGGCCTAGGCTACGGTAGGAAGAAATCGCGCTTCCACGCTGTATCTAGTTGATCAACGATTACTGGGTGTGGCCATCATTGCAATATATAGCATACTTTAGCGCCAAGGCTATCAGCCCTCAGGGCCGTTTCAAGGAATTTGGGGGCCCCAAGCAAAATGGACATGGAGGCCCACCCCCCCCATCCCGCACGCAAAGCGTACAGGAACCACCGCATAGCCATACAGTTTAAGTTCACCCACAGTTTATATAAATAAAAAAATTTGACAGTGCAATACTGCAGTTGCATATATATACTGTGCATTAGTTTTGAACATTTGCAAAAACACCACCGTACCATAAAATCCAATATAAATGTAAAAAAGTGCACTAATTAAATCCAACATACTTAAACACACACACACACACTCACATTAACATTTTTCAGTTCTCACAAAGTGAGAAAATAAAACACTGCCATCTTATGCAGAAAAAGGATGCATTGTTCAAACTATAAAGAGTGCAGGTTGTATAGCAATTTAAAAATCCAACATGAATACAAGTACACACACACACACATAACATTAACCTTTCAGGCCATCTTCATCAGTGGAGGTATCCTTAGGAAGAGCCTGAGGGCTGAGAAATTTAAGCAAAGCACCTTGAGGGAGAAAGAAAAGATATGTTAGCATTTCCATATTTTGATATTTAGAAGGGATGCAGCTGCTTTCACAACTACCAATGCTTACTGTAAAAACATCCCAAGCTAATGTTATACATTGACCTAGGCCCACTTGTAGCTTAACATAGCATTTAAGCATTCTGCTGTTTGAGAATTAGACAGACGCACCTGATGCTTTAAAGACAGTAAACAGCTGGCGTGCATGAATACTAGGCTTCTAGACATGAATGTTCCAGTCTGCCAGATCAAAACCTATTACAAAGCTATAGCAATGTTATGTCATTAAATACGATAAACAGTGATTCTGGAACAGATCTGCGTCTTCCTTATCCCGTATGTAACCATATTCCGTCCGTTTAAAAAAAAAAGTTGCGCTAACTGTTCTAGTTTGTTACAAGCAGCATGGGCCGTCAGGGAGGTAGTTAACATAAGCATTTTTTGCTAGGCTAGCCTTCCTGCTGCGACATTACACCATTTGTACAAGACAAGTAGAGCTATTTTATCCAGTGTAATTTATCACTTACCACTATCTTGTTTTTTCTTGTCATCCTCTTCCTTTCTCTTCTGGCTTCCGGACGCATAACTCCGCTTCATTATGACAGCCGAGGTTTTATGTTTTCACGGCAGCAGCAGAGACCACAAACCTGGCTGGCTGGCTGCTGACAGCGACTAGAGAGGGGATCCCGGTATTGCCGGTAACAGTGTCGTTGCACTTTACTGCATTGACTATCAAAGGGACGCTCACAGTTTGTCGTTGCATTTTATTTTTAACCAGTCGTTGTTTTGGGGCCCCTGGCCAGCTCGGGGCCCCAAGCAATTGCTTGGTTTGCTTGCCTTCTAGCGACGGGCCTGTTAGCCTTTGTTGGACTGTTTTGTTGTTTCCCCTGTATCTCCTGTTTTCCCGGTCTGTGTGTGCGCTTGTGTGTGTGTATGTGTGTGTGCGCGCGTGATTGTTTGTCTCCCGCTCCCTCTCTGTGTCATATTATGTGTCAGTTCCGATGTGTTTAGATTAGGGGGAAGTGTCCGGGGGGAATAGGGGTTCAGATGTGTCAATCAGAAATTACTAATAATTCCACGCTGTATCTAGTTGATTATTGATTGCTGGGTGGTCATCATTGCAATATATAGCATACTATTCATGGGTTTCATCAGGTCCCTTTCCATAGGTGTATTAATCAAGCACCATGCAGTCTGCATTGATAATTAAGGTGCTTGATTTTATACACCTGTGGAAAGGGACCTGATGAAACCCATGAATAGCCTATGTGTTGTTATTTCGGCCTATATGAAGGTATATTGGGTGCAAAAGTGGCGAGCACATTTAACTGCAGATTTTGCATGTGCACACTAAAGTCATAAATGTGTAACAGTAAAGTTGAAGTTGTACATATTTTTTTTATATCTTGTTAACACAAAATAGGGGCTATGGGTTCACAAATCCTTTTTACAGGTACACAAATCCTATCCTGTGAGTCACAACTTTCAAGAGTCATGCACTCGACACTTTTGCTCCAATCATTGCAGCGCAGTTGGTGCGAAACACATTTGCACATCCGTGTTTCATAATCTGAGAACATGCACAACATTCGTGCGTAAATGTGAACTAATGCATCCGAAGTTGTGCATCTGTGAAATAATTTCTCATTAATAAAATTCTACAGATCGCTTTGATTTTCTTGCACGACTACAAGTCAATTGACACAAGTGCTCGAATCTGGATCCTGGATCGTGCTCGACACTTTTGCACCCAATATACCTTCATAGGCCTATGCATATTGTTTGTCTAGTTTTTTTTTCGATAATTTGATAATGAATAATTGCTGTTTTTTTTTTTTTTTTTACATTTTACACCCATGCAGTGCAGTGTGTTGCAAGTTCTGAAGTTAATAAACATTGCCCTGGTGTACACCGCAATGTTTAGTTTTTTTTAGTCAGAGCTATGTACGCAGGTTTTTTTGTTTTGAGTCGCCGGATGCACCCCGCCTTTGCACTCCGGCACCTCCCACTTTACAAATTAAGCACTGCACAACACACACACACGCACACACACACAAACACACACAGACAGACACACCACACACACACACACACAGGTGGAAGCTGAACGTTAATGGTCTTCACTGCTTTTGGGAAGTGGTGTCAAAGGGAAGTGTGAGTGTGCGTGCGTATTTGTGAGAGAGAGAAAGAGAGAGAGAGAGAAAGAGAGAGAAAGTTTGTTTGTGTTAGTTGAGTGGAAGAGAGAGTAAAAGACCGAAAGGTAACAGACAGCTGAGCACAAACTGGCGGAGAGTGACATAAATGTGGTGTTGGGACTAAGTGGCCGCTGAAACGGAAAATCACAGTGTGAGGCAAAGACATCCAAACCACTCTTAGCCGTCAGAGCTTCAGTATACCGTAACCTTGCTCATCTGTGTGTGTGTGTGTGTGTGTGTGCAGGGGCGCAGGAGGCACGGGGGATGTGGGGGATATGTCCCCCGCAGTGCTGAAGAGACGGCCGTCGTCCCCCTCACTTTTGATAAGGAAAAAAAGCCTTATAGGTACGCTAAATAAATAATAACCTATAGGGTTTGTGCTAACTATGTAAAACTCCCAATTAACAGCATCACATCACTAACCACAGTCATCTACAGTGTAAAACTGCACAATCTCATATTCACTCTGTTGGATATCTGAAGCCAGTTTGTCTACTAACAACCATCATAAAATAATCCGTAAATCCTCAAATTATCCTCATTTGCAAAGCACAGCATCTTTATTTGAGGCTAGCTTGTAGGCTAATCGAGGCAGGCTTTTTAAATTTCTAACCTGCATTTAGACATGCGTTTCGTTTGGAGCGGCATACCAGTAGGCTATCAAAAGCATAACATTTTCGGTTTGGTTTGGGATTTAATTTACTTTTGGACTGTTTGATTATATTGCTAAATGTTGAGACTGATGGGCACTGAAATCTGGGAGATATTTGATGGTTCACTGTTATGTTTCATGCAGTTGAAAAAGTGTCGGGATTGTGACATTGAAGTGAAACAAATGCCGCTGTTTATTGCGAGACAAGGCAGCCATTCATTGAATAGGGGTTGTGCTGTAGCCTAATCGAAACCTTTTTGCGTAGCCAAGTAGCCTAAATTGAGTTATTGTTTAATTATGCATGATTTAGTACTTTTTATTAAATTTGTAAGCTGGAATGCCTTGAGTCGCGCAACAATTGTGTTTAAATGTAGTAGCCTAGGCTGGCCTGGCAATTACTGTACCTCGAAAGGGGCGGCAAGAGAGTGAGCTTGAGAACGTGTGTTGGAGACCCATGGTAGGAAAACGACTTTTCTTTGCCAACCGTAGGCTATTAATCCAACCAACAAAATAATAAAATATTAAGAAGAGGTGTTATTTAATTGACTTAAATCGAAACAATGTCTTCTAGTGCTGGTGGACTATAGGCAATTGTTACCCTATCTTGTATATGGGAACCTGCCATTATTTGTCCGGCTATAAATAGAATCAATCCCGGGCATAATTTGAGGATTTATGGTAGCCTAGTCTCCTGCTCAACATGCCATTAGCTGTTATGTTTATTGATAACAAACTCAACTACAGTAGCCTACTGATCAACTCGTTTTCACTAGCCTAACTATAAAATACAAGTCTATACCCAACGTTTTTGTTCTAAGACATTTATTTCAAACAAAATTTCAAGACACAAATTGGATACGTCAGTTACCTTGGGGCATACATCCCAGAGAGCAGGCTACCACACCCCAGAGTGATGGGCCTATAGCGAATTCTTACGCATTCAGTGTGGGGTATAAACAAGCTGAGAATTTAGCGGTGTCACGTCTGCCTGTCACAGACGTGGGGAGCTCTTTGAAGCTTGGGATAATGTGGTAGCAGTTACTACAGTAACAGTATTTATTTTTTAATTTTATAAATGCTTTGTTTGAATGCTGTTGGAACAAATAGTAGTTGATTATTAAGGGACCGTTCGTTATTTATAAACGGGGTCACCAGAGGGATTTTGAGTGCTTCAATCAAAAGTTGCATGACCCTCCCCTGGCTGCAAGAACATTTTCAACGATCCACCAGAAGTGTTAACAAAAAAACATGACCCTTACCGGTCAATTGCTGATACCATCCGCCCACGCTATAAAGCGCTATGAAAACACATCGACGTATTTTATGTTTCTAAACTCACCCTCTGCTTTCTGATCTTACACATCACACTTCACCAAGATGGTGGCCATTTCAATAGATTTATTCACTAACATTGTTGTGGAAACACAATAAGCATGGAAACTAAATGCACACTTCCTGCAACTGCATTAGCCTAGGCTACTTGAAATAAGTTACTCCTCTAGTAAGTATTCTACGGAGCCCGGGAGAGCTCACTTTAAGTGATATTTTTTCTGGTTGTGATAATTTGTGAGCACGTTTTCCTTTAATTGAGCCGTCGAATTAATACAACGTGACCCCGTTGTAGGCCTAAATTGAGCTCTCGAAATATGTATTTCGTGCTCACATTTAGTAATTCCCGCCATTTTCTCACCGCTCGCTGTGCTGTGGTGGCAACTTCGTGTTACCTTGGCATGGACTAGCTGCTAGGCCTACAGCTGTCTGCAACAGTTCATATTGGTAATGTGATGATAACCGTAGGCAGCTAATTAAAGCCTTTAGGTGGTCAGGATGGTTTCATCATCATCAACCGTTTTTTATTCAGGGAGCAATTGACTGAGCATTAAGCTCTTTTACAGCAATGCCCTGAGTTACAAAACAACAACAATAATCAAAACAACAAAACAAGAACAATAAAAGATACAAAAGGCAAATAATAATAATAATAGTAATAATAACAAAAATCAAATACAAATAATAATAATAAATAGAAAGAAAAGAAGGGGAATGTATAAATAATAATAATGATATAAAAGGTCTAAAATATCAGTCAAAGCAAGAACATTATGCAACAGCCATTGTTTGGATTGTTGACTAAAGCCCACGTTAACTGTGAGGTCTAGAAGGCAATCGAAGCACATCACAGCGACAAGCTCCCAAACAATTACAACCGCATTAGACCTACTGTTGGTACAAATAGGCTACTGCGTAGTGGTGGCCCTAATACCCAATACAATAAGGTTCCCGGCCTGTAGCGCCCGATGGGCCTCACCATATAACCCACCCGCACACCAATATGATGCACACAACGAGGTAAGCTTTGATACGGACTATGAAACGGGAGACATAAACAGTGGCGTTCACGATGCTCAGCTTCTCAGGCCATGTAGCCCAGCTCACACTGTTCGCGATAAACACCACAGCTCTGCATACACTTGGACCTCAACAAACACTCAAAACTTCGCAAACATTCAGCTGGGCGATGATGGCAAGGGGCCTGTGCAAACACACACAATCATCTGCTCTCCCACCTACAGCCTACCTAGCGGCTATATCCAGGTGCACTGCAATCAATGAGATTCCCTCTCGTCACTACAAGCGACACACCTCCCGCGTAATTCCGGGGATACCCCTTGACACCACACTACGTTTTTGTGCACACAATTTAATGTCTTCGAGCCCACGTTTTAATTATTCGTGGGTGCGTTTTAGTAGATCGAGATCTCGAATATACTATAACGTGCTCATGTTTACATGTGTCAAGACAATATTGAGTGCACGTTTTACAAATTGTGGCCACGTTTAAGTAGATCGTGCATACAATGTTCTATAACCATGTTCACAAATTGTGCTCTCGTTTTAATAAATCGTGCCCTCGTTTTAATAAATCGTGCCCTCGTTTTAGTAAATCGTGCGCTCGTTTTAGTAAATAGTGCACTCGTTTAATAAATTGTGCCCTCGTTTTACTATGCTTAAAATGAGAGCTCAATTTAGTAAAATGAGCTCACACTATAGTAAAACGAGAGCACAATATAGTAAATTGTGCACACGATTTAGTAAACCGAGCGTACGATTTAGTAAAACGAGTGCACAATATAGTTAAACGAGAGCACAATTTAGTTAAACGAGAGCACAATTTAGTAAAACGAGCGCACAATGTAGTAAAACGAGCGCACATTCTCTCAACATGCAAAACATTTTGCGATGACACCTCTAGGGCTCCGTAGTATTCACATGAAATAAAACAATAAAACATTGAGACAATTCAACAAAGCACACTGGGTAATAACAAATTCAACACATGAACTTGTTGCTATGGACTCGTCTCTAGGCTTCCTCAGTCATTGTAAAGCTGCCGAAGCTGAACATTATCCAAAACTCAAATTCTCAGACGAGCGTCAATTTGGGAGCATGCTACATTCCTTACTTCTCAAATGACTTGAAAAGTCCGTTTGCACAATTTCACAAATAATCACAGGGACCGAAAAATACCTAACATGCCAACATTTTCCGGGTTTAGGCCTATCATTTTAACTTTTCCCCGCTGTCTTGCCGTTTTAATATTTTCCCGTAGAATAACATATTACTGTAATACTCTCATAACATTAGTCCTGCATTCTGGCCTGTCTCTGTGTTGTCCTGTTGTTACCCCTTGCCCTTCCAGAGAAACAGATGTATTCAAATCATAGTTTTGCTTGCTTGAATGCAAGTGATGTTAACCTACAGTAGGCCTATTTAAGTTAACGACATGGGTGTCGTGAGAGCACGATTCATTGGCACTTGCAGTGTTGGCCTACCATAACTTACCAACTCTACACTGTAGACCATAAACTGGTTATTTATATGACCAACAGAAAGGATGGAGCTCAGCAAAGCTAGAGATGGGCAGGAACAAGGTCAATTGGTAGAAATGCTAGTCAAAACGTTAGGAGCTGGATGTGTGGATGAATGAAGCACAAGTATGCTTTATAAGCATGCACACTGTTTAAAGTTAGGCTAGGCTACACGGTAGCCTAAACTACAGGTAAACCAAAGTTAAATTTAGCTTTTTTAGGGCTGGATAAAGTTGACCAAATGGATATAGGCTGTTAGGCGTGAATAAAGTAGGCTACTTTGTTGCTCCAACCTTCCAACGTTAATGGGGAGGGATGTTGACATTTTCCGTATTTTGCGTGAGAAACCCGGGAAATCTCCCTTATTTTCATTGTTCGATGTTGACAGAGCTATGGAACGAAAGAGAACGTTATATGGCGACAGAAATCAACAATCAAAAAAGCCACTTTGATTTTTTTGCTGTTTTCATTCATACAAAAGATGGGTGACCCCCCCTCCTAGACAAAATAAAGTTAGGTGACCCTCCCCTCAACAAAGAATAAAAAGACATGACCCTCCCCTATTTTCCTCCGGTGGCCCCGTTTATAAATAACGAACGGTCCCTAAGTCAATTTTCTGTGTGTTCTGGACTGGTAACTTGTTAAGCCATGTTCTAACATTGCATACATATTAACTGCAAACACATAGTGGAGAGTTGATTTGGTTTATACCAGACAATTTAAGTATAGGCCTAACTAGGCTATTTGATTATGTAGTCTATGTTTGGATCATAGGCATGATGATTCATTCATGGCTTCATAAAATATTAACATCCCATGTTGCTTTTAGAGTATTCTACCATTGGCCCAAATAGTGTGAATAAATCTAAAATAAATAAATAAAAGTAGAATTGACCATTTTTATTAAAACATATTTTGAATACAATCAATGGTATTACCGGTATCTTAATATTCTGGCAAGTTTATGGTCGAAAGTGGGCCAGAGGTGGCGATCCGATATCTGGAAATCTGATCTCACTATGGGTTTGTGTTCACAATTTGGTCCCCCTCACTTTCAAAATATCTCCTGCGCCCCTGTGTGTGTGTGTGTGTGTGTGTTTGTGTATTTGTGTGTGTGTGTGTGTGTGTGTGTGCATGTTCCTGTGTGCGCATGTGTATATCTGTGTATTTCTGAGAGCAGGCTACTGTCTCATTGATCTCAGATGCTTCTGTCTGATCTTCAGAAATGAAAAACGAAACAGTCTCTCAAAAGATCCGAATTTTATTCCGGAAATCTTATATGTTCCTATCTTTGACAAGCAAGGACTCAAAAAGTTCCAAACATTTTGTGAAGAATTATGTGATTTGTTCCCTAATAAGTACTTTTTTCTTACAATTAATTTGCTGTGAATTAAAACCTCAGATGATTACCAGCCATTTAGTTGGTATTGTCAATAGAATTTCACTAAGTATTAACATGGTAAGCGTTCATATAACTTCACGCTTGACTCTACTGATTGCTCACTCGCTGCTTCGGTGTAGGTGAGAGGCACGCGATGGCATTCACCCGGTGATAAGTGTCACCGCAGTTTCCTCTTCACCCGGTGCACTCGCAGAGACACAGGGACCAAGGCAAAGAGAGCGAAAAGGGGGACGGACGACCGAAGGAACGAGGACAGCCAAGTGACTGTTTGCATTTGTGGGGAGCAGAACCACCTACCAGACATTAGCCTAAGCAGCATCTGAATGGCGTGTCTTCTAATGCATTTAAACACCTAACATCTTAATTGGCGAATTCCCGCTGGCGCGTGCCACTGGACGATAAATCGGCATTTTTTGAACGGCTGATAAGCTCTACATTATCTCTGCGCTATCGCTGAAAAGACTTTCTCTTAAGGATGTGTTCACAAAGTGCCGTCTTTGGAAATACGTTGTGGATAGCGTCTGGCACTTTTGGGAGAAAACTGCAGTGAACATATCCTGGTGTCACTTTTGGAGCCCCTCCAGTCCATCAGCCTCCGCACGACTCCTTCTCCAGTCCGGTTTGCACTCACAGGCTTTATGGCGCGCGGAAGGATGGAGTTGCTCGGACTGTACTTGTTACAGCTGGCTTTTATCGGTGAGTAGCTTTGCTTGATTAATCCAACGACGCCGAGCCGAAGTTGTTTGAGTCTCCGCTGGCTTCCGATCCCTATCGGCTGGCAGGGGAATTTGGCATCGTGGTTCAGACTGCAAAGTGCGGGAAGAGATAGATGTTACCTCTTTTTATTAGCTTAATCTGAAACTTTGAATGGTGAGGCTGGTAGTGGTTAATTTAAAATCTAGGTACTGATTGGATTAGTTTGTTATGGTAATTACATTTAAACCCTATTGGTCCATCGTATTTAATTACAGCTGTAGAAAGATGAGCTGGATTGTGCGACCTGAGAGGGAATATGTATGCAATCATTACCTGTCGCTCTCTTAATTTCATTGATCACGGAACATTACCCTGGCGATTACAAGACAGGAGACAGCATATAGACTATAGTCTGAGTGGCAGAAACGTTCCTGACTGCTAGAACAGGACCGACCTGCAAAGGGTCCGATGCCTGAAGATGAGCTGCACGACAGTGACAGTGCACGCAAAACCAGGACGCGGGCTGTCCGTTCACCGTGACATGACACTCACATCAACGCAAAGATGCGTAGTTAGCCCCAGGTGTGAAAAAGACGCTCACATATTGACCCAAAATGATGGGGGAAAGGCACAGACATGAATGGAAAAGTCAAACCTGCGGTTGCCCCGCTAGTTGTGCGTGGTTGTCATAAATAGAAAAATATATATATATCCTTGTGATGCGTCATGGATTGCAGTGAGTTTTGATTCAAATAGAAATGTCACATTAACCAGTATGTAATTATTTAGCCATATTTAGCGTTTGATGTTTACTGCAGGGATTTGTTTATTAGCTGTCGGATTTTGATTCCTGATACGAATATAGAATGCTGTCTAGATTTTTGGCAGCATCATTTAACCATGAATGATGACACTGGATAAGTTTATCTCATTTAGCACAACACCATATCCGATGTATTTGGCAACATGGACCTGTTAATAATGTTGCAATCCACCTTAGACGATTTTATATACAGAAAGCAAAAGTGGACTAGGAGAAGGTTGCAGGGCTACGTGGGTCAATTCTGCCTGTGGCTCTGCGCAATCCGTTTTGTATAATTTAGCGTTCGGGCGAATGTTGGAAAATTAACTAACTTGTTATTGTGCTTTTGAGCATTAATAACTGGATTGCCTGGGGCTCACCAAGTAGGCCTATGTGTTCTGTGCATCTCGTTAAAAGGAAGGATACATGTTCTGTTTAAAATCGTTACTAAGGAAGACAAACACACATTCTCTCTCTCTCTCTCTCTCTCCCTCTCTCTCTGGTGTGTGTGTGTGCAAGCATGTGCGCATATGCTAAATTAAGCAGATTTGTAATCATTCCAAGTAGACGCACACACACACACACACACACACACACACACACACACAGAGAACATACACTTGGTTGTGTCTTGTCAGTGCTCTGCTAAGTGATGTTTTGATTCTTGATTGCCCTCTGTGAACTGTTAAAAGCACTCTCCCTTGCTCTCTCTCTCTCTCTCTCTCTCTCTCTCTCTCTCTTACACACACACACACACACACACACACACACACACACACACACACACACACGTTCACCCAATCCCAACCCCATGGCAGCAGAGCCTCAGAGAGACCCTGTAAGGCCACTTCCTGCTGATGCTTCACCTTGTCAAGGAGACATCCACCCAGGAGACCTTTGTATGAAGCAGACACACGCAGCTAAAGGATGTCTCAGTGAGACCAACACACACACGCACACACACACACACACACACACATGCAGACACACACACACAGACACACACACACACACACACACACACACACACATACATACACACACACACACACACACACACACACACACACACACACACACAGACACACACACACACACACACACACACACACACACACACACACACACACACACAGACACACACACATCCACACACACACACACACA
>NC_063207.1:9138227-9145727 GCF_017589495.1 Alosa alosa | reverse complement strand
ATGTGTGTGTGTTTGTGTAGCTGGAATATACCAGACATTAGGCACGTGGAGAGTGTGTTCAGTCTATCGAGAGAGACAGAAAGAGGTAGGTAGAGAGAGAGAAAAAGATAGAGAAAGAGAGAAAGCCTTAGGTAAGACATAAAACTTAAGAAAGAAAAGACTCGGACTCGGAAAGAGTCTTTTGAGTAGGTAAATGTTTCATAACCATCTAAGTTATCTCATTTAGCCTGTCGGCTTCAAAGCTGTTGAAAGTGCTGCTGGCCCTGGCTGTCATGGTTCTATTATGGCCTGAGATTGAGTGGGCTCCTGAGTGGTCTTAAGCAATTATTATACCCAGACTCATTATCAGAACACTTATCAACACATACACACACACACACATACACACACACACACACACACACACACACACACACACACACACACACACACTGACACTCAAACACAAACCTTAGCAAATACGCACAGACTCCTATTAGGACCCGAACACCGATGGGCTAAGGCCCTATTGTTTTTTTTGTAAGGATTATTATTTTTTTTCATTATTATTGTTATTCCACTTTTTTGCTTTCCTGTTTTTGAGGTGGTTAACATGGTCGAAAACTCTTGAAATTTGGCACACACGTCAGGTGTCACACAAAGCAGCTAGGTACAAAAGCTTGGCCCCGGGCATGGCCAAGGGACTCGCTAGCGCCCCCTTACACCCCCTTAGATGACTGATCCCGTGGTGGGCATATACTTTCAGCTACACACACCAAATTTGGTAGGTGCAAATTTGGTAGGTGCATCTTAAGCACAGTTTTATTTTATTTCGGTATTGTCTTACCTCAACAATAGGCTACAGCTCCTTGAAAACAATCAGATATAACTCTATAAAGTCTATAAAAATGTATTTTTATGTTGTATTTGGCTGCTGTGTTTGACTGAAAGGTAGACTATTCTTTTTTTTCATTTCAATACAGCATATGATACAAACCTCAGTTTAGATAATCATATTCACACATTTGTTTTTGCCTAATTGACATGACCATGATAATTGATAATATAAAAATAATGTGCACCTTAAGCAAATGATAAAAAATCTTTCAGAATGCTTTCCATTCTTCAAATGCATCGAACTGCATTGAATCGCATTGAATCGTACTGAATCGTTTTTTATGAACATGTATCTTTTCTTGTATTAAATCGTGCCCATGTATCTAGATGTGAATTGTATCGTCTTTAACATGAGAGATTCACACCCCTAGTTTTAATATCTCACCACATAAACAGGAAATGTGTCATAAAGTCACAGTGCATTGAATGAATGGTCTGAAACTTCTCAGGTTAATAGATATTATGATTATGATGATATCCAGACACCCAATGGGCCTGCCTAGTATAGCGCCACCACCTGGCCAAGCAGGAACATGTGCCAGAAATTGGCAATGCCTTTATTGATTGATCTGAAACTTTACAAAATATTAGATATCATTATTGTGATGATATTCACATGTGTAATTCGCATGCCTAGCATAGTGCCACCATCTGGCCAAGCAGGAAATGTGGCAAAAATGTTCAAGGCTTTGATGGATTGATCTGAAATTTTGTGTGCCAGAAAATAAAATACAAAAAAATAGCACGCGCATCAAATATGTACATTTCACAATGTTTTCACGTCGGTGCATTGTTGGATTCCGAAATGTCACGAGTTGCGGCCCGCAGGTGCTCGGGCCCGCCATTGCCGCTTGCGGCTATATTTTTACTTGTCTTCAGAAATGTATTAACTCCTAGACACACAAGGGCTTTAAAACTATGTCACAATATGTCGTGGTGTTTTTATTGCAATATATGAAAATACTACTGTTCACCACTTTCTTCTTGGCCACAACACTGATCCAAAAAAGGTAAAACTACTCTTCTTGCTGTACCCACCCACACCCACCATAATATGATATGGCACATTACACACACGCACACACACACACGCACGCAGAATGTACACACACACACACGCACGCAGGCAGCACGCACACACACACACACAAACACACACACACACAATCACATACACACACACACACACACACACACACACACACACACAGAATGTCTTAAGAGAATGATAGGCTCTGGTAAGAGACCCCATTTGAGAGTCTCAGTATGGGGGCTGCAGCTGGCAATTAGGCCAGCCCACATTAGAGCTGTCTCAGCCTCTCTTCTGCCAGAGCTCTCCCTCTCTTTCTCTACCTCCCATCTCCCCCTCTCTGTATCTCTCTTTCTCTCTCCTCATCTCTCCCTCTCTTTCTCTCTCATCCTTTCCCCCCTCATCTCCCCCTCTCTGTATCTCTCTTTCTCCGTTAGGCCACATTAGAGCTGTCTCAGCCTCTTCTGCCAGAGCTCTCCCTCCCATCTCCCTCTCTCTCTATATCTCTTTTTTATTCTCCTCATCTCCCCCTCTCTTTCTTTCCTCCTTATCCTTCTTATCTTCTGGCTTTGGTTGCGAATCAAATTGGACACTGTAGCTACACTGTGGCATTAGTTGTGCGTTTCCTGTGTCTGCGTAGCTCACCACCGAAATGCTAATGTTAGTAGTGGCAAACTCCATAGACTGCTATGTTTGAATATAGATGTCATTTGTTTGGCTTTTTCTTGCTTAGATTTTGTAATAGATGCCGAGAAATAGACATAGTGTATTCCAACCACCCCGTTAGTCACCAAAAATAAGTCTTTGGTTATTTGCATGGTGTCTGCCAGCCAGTTTATATTATGTTAGCAAGGGAACTTCACACAACTGCACACAAATCTGGCGAAGTACTGATTTTACAAAATGCTGTACAATCGGATGACCCCTTCATTGTAACCAAAACTATGTCTGAGGTGATTTGCTAAGTGAGTCCTTGATGCTAAACATTTTTGAGGAAGTGTGGGTCAGGCAGTGATTCTGGCAATGTGATGCAATGATGCCGATTTGATGCAGAACCATAGAGAGAGAGAGAGAGAGAGAGAGAGAGAGAGAGATTGCAGGTGAAAGAGAAAGAAAGAGCAGTCATACAGATTGAGCAGAGGGGCACCACAGACGCAAAGGAAAACTGTGAGGGAAGTCGAGAGAAGAATTACATGTAAGACGGAGAGGAGGATAGAGAGAGAGAAAGACAAAGGAAAGACAGAGCGAAAGAGGGAAAGAGAGATTCACAATATACACAAAGGGAGGTCAGAGAAAAGCAGATGCAGCTTGCAAAATGGAAGGAGGGATGAAGAGAGAGGGAGAGAGAGATAGAGAGAGAGAGAGAGGCACAGAGGGGGCTGATGGCTTAGCGCTGATTGCCGTGACATGTGTGGCCGTCCGTGTGGGCAGCCAGGCTAATGGGAGCACTGAGCTAATTGGAACAGAATGAGAGTCAGAGAGCCTCGGCTCTCCTGCCGCTCCCGGAGGCCACTGCTGAGTGTGCGGTCTCCACGGCACCTGCATCAGCAGCGCCGCCAGGGCTGGAGGTCACCCCGCCAAAGCGGCATCGTCGGCCGACCCCGCTGTGACTCATTGGAAAACATCGTCAACGTCCAGCGAGACCACAAGAATGCCGTCTCAATGCAAATAGAGAAAAGATGTTTAGCTTCTGCGCCGCATTTGGGCTGTTGGTTGTTAGTGTAGCCCAGGCCACTGAGTTTGTTTATATTTCATGTTGAGCGTTCTGTCTGTGTAACGAGGCTGTGTAGCTATGAAGATAGGTTCGGGGATTTGCCTTGTTCTTGATCCTGACGTGGTGCGACACACACACTACATTTGCATGTGGTACAAATAGACGAGGAGCCCCATGGCACAGAAATCTAATTAACGTTAAGTAGGAAGGAGCGCTAGCTCGTCGTGTTTCTCACAACATTAATACAACAAATTGCGACCAAAAAAAAACTTCAAAGGCCCAGATTTAATTTCAGAAATCTACCTTCCTTTTTTCTGCCCTTGAAATATTGATGTTAATTAGATTTTTTTTTTGTTTTTTTAAGTTTTCAGTAGTTCTGGAAGGGAGATCCAGTAAGACCCCTATGAGGATATCATTATGCCATTATCAGCTATCTGAGCAGAAAGAGTTCACTAGCTGTGGAAGCGCTATCGCAACTTAGCTGCCATGCTAGCGTTGTTATCTCATATCTGACAGCAGTGCCACACCTAGCTTGTGTGCTAACATACTTAGCATTTCCCACCTCCTCTGCAAACTGCTTATCGGAGTTAGCTGTATCGCTAATGCTGCAGCAAGCGCTCGACCCAGGCTGGATTGAGAGTGTGGCCAGGGCAGACCCTCCCCCTCCCTTACACACACACTCCCCACAACGCTACACTCCACCACCCACCCCAACCCTCCTGACACACACACACACACACACACACACACACACACACACACACACCTCCCTCATCTCCCCAAGCTGAGCAAGGGAGCTAATTTGATTTCATTTATCTGCTACATGCTCTGTGGTGCACCGCCTTGGCCACAGCCAGACAGCGTGTTTACAAGACGGCAGAGATGGAGGTCCCGATAAGGGAAGCCCGAGCGCAACAAAATGATGGTTAGCCCGCCAATTACAAAGGCACAGGGCCGCTCCCCACATATCTCTATCGGCTTCGGCTGCTGCGTGCCTCATTCAATAAAAGCATTTCCTTTGTGTACATGTTGTCTGGGTCTGTAGGCTGTGTGTGTGTGTGTGTGTGTGTGTGTGTGTGTGTGTGTGTGTGTGTGTGTAAATGCAGTAGAACTTATTTAACTTATTTTCCCTTCACTGCACTACACAATGTGTATTGGTCAGGCGAGTAAGAGAGACAGAATGGGTGAGACAGGGAGAGGGAAGATGAGATACATTTACTCAGTAAAATCAATAACATTTCAAATGTTGCAGAACACTTTTTTATTCATGTTCCCCATCTATCTGATTTCCTGCACTCTCAAGCATCCAAGCCATAACATGAGTGTCAGCAGTTCAGTTCTTTGTTTGTGTATGTGTGTGTGTGTGTGTGTGTTAGAGAGAGAGAGAGAGGATGTTAAGTCTCTAAGTCTGTATCTGAGAGTTTGCAGTAATGAAATGTTGTGTGTTGCCAGGGATCTGTATGTGTGTGTGTGTGTGTGTGTGAGACAGAAAAAATCTTGTCCTTGTATAATTGTGTGTGAGTGAGTATGTATGGTAGTATAGTTCTGTGTTTGCTCCATTTGGATGTATAAGTTTGGAAGTGTGTATGTGTGATTGAGGGAGAGAAATGTGTGTGTGTGTGTGTGTGTGTGTGTGTGTGTGTGTGTGCCTATGCATGTCTCAGAGAGGGATAGAAAAGAGGAAAAATCTTTTCCTGCACATGTGTATGTGTGTGTGTGTTTGTGCCCAAATGTATCTGTCTCTGTGTGCGTGGGCATGTCAGCATGTGTGTGTGTGTGTGTGTGTGTGTGTGTGTGTGTGTGTCTGTGAGTGAGTGTGTGAGTGCCCAAATGTGTCTGTCTGTGTGTGCGTGGGCATGTGTGTATGTGTGTGTGTGTGTGAGTGTGTGTGTGTGCATCCTTGCCGATCAGACGCCTGAAGGCTGAAGTCATTGCCAGGGGCAGATGAATGGGATCAATACTGCGGCGGTCGACTCTTATCTCTATCTCTAACCGCAACCTATTAACGGCTAAAAGGCAGGCTAATTTAGAGTGGATTTGCCGTTACTGACGAGTACAAAGCACTTTAATTAAACCGGTTTCGTGTGAAGTGTTGCCGGAGGACCTAGCGCTAACATTGCCGACATAGCCGTGAAGAGTGTATGTGTGGGGATGTGTGTAATGCTATCAGGCGCAGGTTGCTGTTGGTGCTACTGCTGTCTGCAATATACTGATAGAAGTGATGATACATATGGAGTGTATGTCTGTGTGTGTGTGTGTGTGTGTGTGTGTGTGTGTGTGTGCATGCAATCATGCGTGTCTGCGGTAGAATTTTCCACCTATTCCAGTTTGCAATTTAGGAGTGTTGCCACCATGTTTTTATTGCCTTTTCAATTTCTGTAAAAGTTGATATGCCGAGTAATTCCAATAATGGACGATATGAAAGAGCACTAGTGCAGTATTACATGGTATGTTGGAGAAAGCTTTTCAGAATGTGAACAGCATCACGTCCAAAAGTTGCTTGTGCAATGGGCTGAAATACAATTTGTATTAAACTTTGATGTCTTTGGTTGTGTGTAATGAAATGTAGTGCAAAGTAAATTAGGTCAGAACAACTCAAAACATCAGCATTGGGTATTCAGTATGAACTCCAGCTTGTAAAACCCAGTTGGATGTCTGAGTTCTTGTGTTTGTCGGAGCCTATGTGACAACATACATAAGAGGGACACTAGGCATGGACAGAGACGCCCGTTTTGGAGTTCTACCTCGTATAGTATTCCATGTTGAACTGTGATGAAATATGTATGTTTACACGGTTTTACCTTCCAAATTCTTTAGGTCAGCTTTTTTTAAAATAGCGAAGTGGGTCTCATCTAAACTGAAGTGGTTTCTTTTTTTGTTTATTTGGTCAGACTTTCACTCCATCTAGCTGTTAATGTATTTCATGATTCATGCATGTTGCGTGGTTTCAGTGTTCCTTAAAATAGAGCAGTGCTAAAACTTACATGAAGTCTCATTAGCTGCATGGTCTGAGACCGAGTTGTGGAGAGATAGCTACAGGTTTAACTTAAAGTTCCCAATGAGAGGATTATAACAATAAATAATGCAAAAAGGTAAATTAATTTCATTCATCGGTAGTCAGAATATTTTTTGTTTAAATAGTGTGATTAAATGGAGGCAGCACTTGTGTGATCTCCAAAAAAGTTTGGAGTAAGGACTGTTTGTGACTTTCACAAGAGCATCTTTATTTCTCTCTCTCTCTCTCTCTCTTTCTTTCTTCCTTCCTTTCTTTCTTTCTCCCTCCCTCCCTTTCTGTGTGTGTGTGTGTGTGTCTGAGTGTCTTTTTCTCTTATTATCTATCTATTATCCTCTCTCCCCCTCTCTGTGTGTGTGTAAGAGAGAGTAAGAGAGAGAGAGATACAGAGAGAGAGAGAGAGAGAAATACAGAGAGAGCAAGAGAGTGAGTCCAGACTCTTTTGCCCTGTGCCCAGATTAGAACAGTGGTAAAGGAAGGAAGGAGAGAAGGCCAGGGCCATTTGGTGATCAGTGTTAGGTGTAGGGGGCAGACAGATACAAAGTGTGTGTGTGTGTATGTGTGTGTGTGTGTGTGTGTGTGTGTGTGTGTGTGTGTGTGTGTGTGTGTGTGTAGGGAGACAGTTATAAAGTGCCATCGATCGATGGAACTCTCGAGAGCTTCACCCACAATGCTCCTGGAGGGCTATCAGTGTGCATTACTCACTGTGCACCCAAACACACACACACACACACACACACTCTCTCTCTCTCTCTCTCTCTCTCTCTCTCTCTCTTCCTGTCTCTCACAAATATGCACTCTCTTCCTCCTTTACACACACACACAAAACACACACACACACACACACACACACACACACACACACAC
>NC_063207.1:9095727-9130727 GCF_017589495.1 Alosa alosa | reverse complement strand
ACACACACACACACACACACACACACACACATTTGGAGGTAATGGAGTTGTTGTCCTCCGGTGGGAGAGATCTGTGAATTGTTTACCGAAATATTTACCCAGAGCAAACAGCCTCGCTACGTATTTATTAGAAATACATAATTAATACATAATTAATCTTCACAGGAGAACACCACACCGATTCACACACACACACACACACACACACACACGCTTACACTAACCATTATACAGCCCTACACACATTATTCAGACATGCATAATTAATTAGAGCACAAAAACTGCACGTAGATGAACAGTTATTTTTGAAGAGCTGCAAATTGAGGATGTGTGTGTGTGTGTGTGTGTGTGTGTGTGTGTGTGTGTGTGTGTGTGTGTGTGTGTGTGTGTGTGTGTGTTCAGCCTCTGATGTTCAGCATTAAATGTGTGATCAAAGAGACTTTAATGAATCTGATCTTTCATCAATTCTAACGTCTCCTCTAATTGTATACGGCTGTGTGAGTGTTGAGTGTGCTTGTGTGTGCTTGCACTCTTTCTGCAGTTCATAAGTAATCTTGTGAAATATGGTGTGTGTATGATTGAGACAAGTGGGAGCATGCTGTCTTTGGAGATGAAGCTCTGCATGAGTTTGTGTGTGTGTGTGTGTGTGTGTGTGTGTGTGTGTGTGCATACTGTGTTTGTTTGAATGTGACCCCTTGATCTCATTTGTAAAGACTGAAAACTTTCACACGGCATGGCATAAAACAACACACAACCTTGACTGAAAAAAAAGGAGGTACACACGTAGAAACACACAAACACACCTGCACGTGACACACATACACACACCCATAAACGCACTCCCACACACATAAACGCACACATTTGCCCACCCACACATTTACACGCACACACACCCCTACACACTCATGCACAGCATGCTGTCTAGAGTGACACCGTTTCAGTAATGATGTTTATTAAGTCAAACAGGATTATGTCACACAGCAATCAAAGTGCGTCATTATGGCTCTCTGCATTCCCATGACGACGCCCCGCCACTCACAAAACAGAAGACAAGCGCTGCCTCAATTCTCCAGCTTATTTGTCCCCTTTGTTTACTTGTTTATTTGTGTATTAGCTCGTTTATTCCGGGGCTGATTTGCTAGCTTGCGGTAGGGGTTTGGACAGCGTGTGTGTGTGTGCCTGCGTGCGTGCATGTCTTTGTGTGTGTGCGTGCGTGTGGCTGAATGGCGCCTTTGAAAGTGCGCCGCTGTGAGTAGGCTCATCGGTATGCGAGTGTGTCGCCGTGGCGCAGCCCTCACTGCCAAGCCTCTGATTGGCTCGTTCGCTCTCTCGCAGTGCTGTACTCTGTGTGTGCCGCTGCAATGGCTTTGTATGTGAGCCTATATGGAAAATTACAAAGGAATGTTCTGCTATGTCTCTCCTCCCACACACACACACACTGTCTGTCTGTCTGTCTGTCTGTCTCTCTGTCTCTCTGTCTGTCTGTCTGTCTGTCTGTCTGTCTCTCTGCCTTTCTCTCTGTGCCTTTAAATCAATGTTTCAATATGGCACTGGCTCTGTCGTTCTCTCACTCTCTCTGTCTTGCTGTACCTGTCTCTCTACCTTCTGTCTGTCTGTTTGTCAGTCTGACTGTCTGTCTCTCTGTCTCTCCCACTAGCTTTGCATCTGTCTATCTGTCAAATTATCTGTGTGTGTGTGTGTGTGTGTGTGTGTGTGTGTGTGTGTGTGTGTGTGTGTGTGTGTGTGTTGTACTCATGGGTTCCCTATCTCTTCATGGCTGTTGATTTTCCTCTAAATCACTGAGCATCTTCCAGCATTTTACTGCTTGGTTTCCAGAATCCAGATCCCCATGTCATGTATGTTTATATGTTTATGTTTGTGTGTGTGTGTGTGTGTGTGTGTGTGTGTGTGTGCGCGCGCGTGCGTATGTGTGTGTCTCAGAGCCCTGAGTTAGTGTCTGGGTGTCACATCAGCAGAGTGACTGTCTCTGTCTCCCTGCCCACACACACACACACACACACACACACACACACACACACACACGCTGTCTGTCAGTCACACCTGTCCTGTGTGATGACTGCCATTCCTTCGTAGGTTGATTCGCATAAAACGATTAACACTCCCACAAATGTGTTGACGTGTCGATAAGACTGGTAATGTGTGGAAGAGACAAAGTACAGCCGAACACACCCAGACACACACATGCACACCCAGACACTTACACATCCAGACACGCATGCACACCCAGACACACATACAGTACACATCCAGACACACATGCACACCCAGACACACATACACAACCAGACACACTTACACACCCAGACACACTTACACACCCAGACACACTTACACACCCAGACACACATGCACATCCAGACACACATACACACCCAGACACACTTACACATCCAGACACACATACACACCCAGACACACGTGCACACCCGGACACACATACACCATACCTGTCAACACTCTCGTTTTTCCCGGGTTTCTCCCATATTTCAAGGTCATCTTCCAGCACCCTCCTGTTTTTGTTATTTCTCCCGGAAAACTTCCGTAATTTGCATGGCCATCAAACTTCATTTTAAAATCATTGATCCATTCAGGTTGCCAGATTGTGTATGAAATACACCCTACACATACACGATCACTTAGTTTCAATTTCAACCGTTTTGTCATAGGCTAAAACCTGGCAACCCAAAATCCAAAATAAGGAAGGTGCCGACTGCATAGCCTGAATCTCGGGCCGTAGCAAAAGCGATCTAGTTGAATGGCCTACTCCAGAACTAGCTGTTGTGAAATTGTTAGGAATGTAATTGATTAACACATCCCGCATAAACTGTTATTGAGTGTTGTTGATACACTGAACTTGTTCCCTCGTAACCAAATCTGACAGCAAGCAGCTTTGGGTTTGGAAGTAGGCTGCAGGCAGGCAGCTGGTGGATACATAACTGGCATCGTAAGGTAAGGTAAAGCAACGACCAGAAATGCAGTGTTGAAACAGGTGTATGAAACGATTAAATATGCAAACACAGATCGGTATAAACACTGACCCGAAAAAAAAAATCTCCCCGTTTTTGGAAAAGCTAAATGTTGACAGGTATGACATACAAACCCACATACTTACACACCCAGACACACATGCACACCCAGACACACACATACACCCAGGCACAGTGTGTCACTGCCTTATCGAGACAACTGTGTGTGAGAGATCTAACTAGCAAAACTTTTACAGGCCATTTAAAATAGACTGTGAAAAAAATGCTTAAAAATATGTGTAGAAACACGCGCACACATGCACAAACACACACACACACACACACATACACACACACACACACTCTCACTCACACACACACACACACACAGACACACACACTCACTCACTCACTCACTCACTCACTCACTCACACACACACACACACACACACACACAATGACGAGGCCCAGATAAACTGGTGCAGTACGCCCTGATTTCCTCTTTTAACGTTTTTTTAAGTCCTGGCGTAGCTAATTAATAATCACCAAAGCCTAGCTCCCCTGGAATGGAGTGCCCGTGTTGGTGAACCGCCCCCACACACACACACACGCACAAACACACTTACACACACACACACACACACAGACACACACACACACACTTACATCCCCCCTCCACGTGTGCTTTTGAATAAATAAACCATCGAGTGGCCCTCCCAGGTTATTTCTTCCTTCTCATTTTTTCCCTTGTCACTCTTTCATTGAGATTTTCCTCCTGCAGAGGATGAGAAGAGTGGGCCACATGTAGGCTCTTCCACAGCGAACGAGAACAAGGACACACACACACACACACACACACACACACACACACTCAACACATCACACTTTTAAATTCTTTTCTGTCTGTGTGTGTGTGGTGCTTGGAGTATTTTTTCTTTGCTCTTCTTGCCCTGTCTCTTTGTGTGTGTGTGTGTGTGTGTGTGTGTGTGTGTGTGTGTGTGCATCATGGAGTCGTAGCGTTCTTTGATCTCCCCCTCCTCCCTCTTTGTTTTAATAGGAGTGTTTTATTGCATTTGTCAGCATCATCAAAGGAAGAACAGGATTCTACCCCGAGGCACTTCGCCTTTTCTCTCTCTATCCCTCTCTCTCTCTCCCCCCCCCTCTCTCCCTCCCTCACCATCTCTCACCGATTATTTATCATTTATTCTTTTTATCTGTTGGCTGTGCTTCCTTATCCCACTCCTTAAACAAGCATCAGGTGTGATTGCGCTCACAGACGGGCACTTAAGCGCGCCTGTCTTGTGAGTAGATCTGGGGGGGCTGACAGACGCGGGTGGGGGTGGGGGGGGTCACATCCTGGCACTTCCATCTTCTCCTCTTTTTCTTCTTTTTCTTCTTCTTCCTCCTCTCGGCCTCTCAGGCTAGAGACCTGCACTCTCCATCACGAGGGGGCAACATGTGGTGGTGGTGGTGGTGGAGGTGGTGGTTGGGTGGGGTGGTGGTGGTGGAGGTGGTGGTTGGGTGGGGTGGTGGTGGAGGTGGTGGTGGTGGAGGTGGTGGTTGGGTGGGGTGGTGGTGGTGGTGGTTGGGTGGGGGAGGTGGTGGTGGTGGTGGTTGTGGAGGTGGTGGAGGTGGTGGTGGTGGAGGTGGTGGTTGGGTGGGGAGGTGGTGGTGGTGGTGGAGGTGGTGGTTGGGTGGGGAGGTGGTAGTGGTTGGGTGGTGGAGGTGGTGGTTGGGTGGGGAGGTGGTGGTGGAGGTGGGGTGGTTGGGTGGGGAGGAGGTGGTTGGGGAGGTGGTGGTGGAGGTGGTGGTGTGTACGCGGAGGTTGTGATCTGAAAAGAAATTGGGCGTGCTTACTGCTGCAAATGCCGGTCTGGATCTCACACCAATGAATAAATGAATAAGAAAGAAGATAGACAAATCACACGCTTGATCACATTACGGCTGCAGACGAAGGCCTGTTTTCTGTGAATAATTAAATAAATAAATGAAACGCTGGGAGAAGGAGACCCACGTCTGGCCGATTATCCCACGGGCCGACGTTTTGATTTAAGTGTGTGGAGCTGGACTACTGGCGTTTATCACAGCCCGAGGGGATGTGTGAGGGCAGGAAGGCCTCACTTCAGTCCTCATCTCATCACACCATCCAGCTGGGGCGCCAGTTGTTAAAATCACTGGCCTCGCAGCTGATTGGCCGGCCAAATTGGCATGACACCTTTTCACTGGTGTGTGTGTGTGTGTCTCTCTCTCTATCTAACTATCTATCTCTCTCTATCTCTCTCTCTCTCTCTGGGCGTGTGTGTGGGTGTGTGGGTGTGTGTGTGTGTGTGTGTGTGATGGTCTCTTTAGCATCCTAATGATTCATTTTAAGACAGAATAGATTCCATTATTTCTTTAGAAAGCCTCAATTCCCTGCTGATATTGCCCACTCTGTGTGTGCTGTATTCATAGTGTTGTAATTTATGCAGCAAGTGAACATATTAGTGTCAATAACAAGCCTTATGAGGCAAATGCTTCTACATTGCTAATGGGCTTTACCAATAGTGCTGTCATGAAAGCTAACAGCTAGTATTTATTTAATTTAAATATGCCTATGCTGTTGCATTACATGCAGCTGAATCAGTTTACATAGATAATATTAGTTGCATTCAATATTCAAATAATATATAATGTGTGAAGAATAGTGCACTGACATTATGAATATGTCTATTTTGATCTTGTTGCTGAGAATGTGTGCATAAGAAATATCACCATCTTATCATTGCCTTTTCATTGACTGTGTACGCATAAACATGTTATAAACATGTCAAACAGTCATGACAGAAGTTTTATACTCTCAATAGACATCATGGTCAATGGATGACCACTGACAGTATCACCATTTTAAAATAAAATGACTGGTATTCACCAGATGCTTTTATGCAAAGCAAGACAAACTCGCAACGGCGGGTTCAGGAATGGAACCACGGTTTTCTAACTGTCAGACAGCAACACTGCCACTGCTCCACCATACCCATTATTATCATCATTATATCTTCTGTTATATATACAGTTAGTTCTGACAGCTCTCGTAACAATACATACCAGCCGGTGTCAGATTTTAATAAGATGTAATCACATCAACCTACATGTTATGACAATTACTGAGAATGGTAGCATGGGGCTGTTCACCATATCATTGAACACCATAAATGACTGATGAGGAGTATGGTCACAAATATGAGATTAGAATGTTCGCAATCCGAGAGTTCCGCACTATGATGCGGCAGTTACCCTCAGGTATTTTCCCCATAGACTGTATAAAGAACACTGACACAAACTGACATAAAGAACACAGCTATAGAACTTCTGCGTAGATTTCTAGAAGGAACCAGGAAAATAATTCACTCCTCAACAGATTAAAAGTGATGCAAGTGTAAAAATGTTTATGACAACCATATCCACACAAATGCCATTTCTAGAACTTAGACTTAGATAGATAGATAGATACTTTATTGATCCCCAAGGGGAAATTCAGTAACCTGGCAATAGCCAGATGAATTTCGCTCCGCCTAGCTCCACTCATCCATCTGGAACCGATCCATTGAAGTGTTGCTTCAGAAGGCTGGGCCTAATCAAAAAATGCTTGCATATGATTGAATAAGCCACTTGTCCGTCATCTTTTGACGTGCTACTTCAACCACTCACATCGAAGCCAACCCGTGACGCTAATAACAGACTCACAGTCGCTTCTACGCTATGTCACATCTATGAAACTCTACCGCCCTCGCCCTGATTGGCTAAACCATAAAGTTGGTTGGAGAAATCACTCTCAATGGAAGAGGTCCCAGATGGATGTGAGTGAAGCTAGGCGGAGCTAAGCGGAACGACATTCATCTGGCTAGGGTCAGGTTAGAAATTCAGGGGGTCTCAGTAGCATACAGACATCACACACAACATGCACTTACAGCAGAAATGGTAAATATAAGTATAAGTATAAACATATAACCAAACTCCACTGTACAATAGAGACAGTAGGAGATAAGAAAAACTAACAAAACTAAATACTAAATATACTATATAAATTAAATGTAAAAAATCCTGTGTGCTTGAGGGTGATCAAGCATGAGACTCTTGTAGTGACAGGGCCTGTAGTTCTGTGTGGATGGTGAGGTGCTCAAGAGAGTGAGTGTCATGGTGAAGGTGCAAAGGTAGTCCAACAGTAGTCCTGTAGTTCTGTGTGTATGGTAAGGTGCTCAAGAGAGTGAGTGTCATGGTGAAGGTGCAAAAAGTAGTCCAACAGTAGTCCTTTAGTTATGTGTGCATGGTAAGGTGCTCAAGAGAGTGAGTGTCATTGTGAAGGTGCAAAAAGTAGTCCAACATTAGTCCAACAGTGCAACAGTGCAATAATAAGGTCTAGAGACCAGTATAAATAATATGGACAAATAGGAGAGTAAAGTATAATGTAGACAAGGTAATATACAAAACTATAAAAAAAACTATGTCAGTGCAAGAACAGGTTGAGGTAATAGGGTTACAGCCATTCAGTATTGTAGCAGAAGCCATTGATCATGTGTGCTAATATAGCATGAAAAACAGTTTAGCAGGAAAACAGTAGTAAAAAAATTAGGCTGTGGACATTAGTAAAACAGTAGCAAACCAGTAGTAAAGCAGTAGTGGGCAGTCAGTACTCAAACATGAAGAGGGTGGAGAGGCAGACAGACTAAGCAGAGAAGTCTATCTCTCCTCTTCCCTTTAGTGAAGCATTAAACAGTTCAATGGCCCTGGGGACAAATGGCAGTGAGCGAAGTCTCCAGCTGATCAAGCTCTTTTGCTTTTTAATAGTGCTGTAGAGTGGATGGCATTCATTGTCCAAGATGTTGATTGGTTTGTTCAGGGTCCTTTTGTCAGATATTGAAGTGATGCACTCCAGTTCAGCTCCCACTACAGAGCCAGCCTTCCTTACCAGCCTGTCAAGTCGCCCAGCATCCTTCTTCTTTGTGCTTCCTCCCCAGCATACCACTGCATAGAAGAGGACGCTGGCCACAACAGACTGGTAGAACATCCTGAGGAGCTTGCTGCACACATTGAAGGACCGCAGCCTCCTCAGGAAGTACAGCCTGCTCTGCCCTTTCTTGTAGAGTGTGTCAGTGTTGGCTGACCAGTCCAGTTTATTGTCCAGGTGGAGACCCAGATACTTGTAGGTGCTTACCACCTCCACATTGACCCCATCAATGGAGACTGGTATTAGAGCGGGCTTAGACCTGCGGAAATCCACCACCATCTCCTTGGTCTTTGAAGTGTTGAGTTGAAGGTGATTGAGTTTGCACCATTGCACAAAGTCCTCCACCAGGCTCCTGTACTCCTCCTCTTGCTCGTCCCTGATACACTCCACAATTGCAGTATCGTCAGAAAACTTCTGCATGTGGCATGTCCCCCTCTTTAAACACCATCTTTTTCCTATTGAGAAGGGTCTTGACATTACTGGTTATCCAAGGCTTGTTATTTGGATAGCAGCGTACAGTCCTTGTGGGAACAACAATGTCCATACAGAAGTTCAGATGAAGTCATCTCCATTCAGTAGCGCACTCCACTCAGTGGACTCAAAGCAGTCTCTCAAAGCCTCATCCGCTTCTGTTGTCCACTTCCTGAAGGTACGCGTGGCAACTGGTAGCCTCTGAACTTTTGGCTTGTACATTGGCTGAAGATGAATGAGGTTATGGTCTGACTTCCCCAGTGGGGGAAGGGGGGTGGCACTGTAAGCATCCCTCACGTTTGCATACACGAGGTCTATTGTCCTGTTTTTCCTACAGTAGTTGGGCAGTCAACAAACTGGTAAAAGTTTGTGAGGGTGGAATCCAGTGTAATGTGGTTGACATCACCAGAGATCGCAAAGAAGGCATCACTGTGCTGAGTTTGGAGCCTAGCGACTGTGGAGTGAATGACGTCCCACTCTGTGTCCGGGACTTACACTTGTTATTTCTCAGTGCATGAATAAATTCACATACATCTTTCGACGTAATAAAAAATTAGGCCTAACATTTATCATGGTAAAATCCTGACAGGCTGGTTGAAATGTCAGATTTGGGGTTAAATACATTTTGAGCTCTTCTTTGTGTGCTTCTCTCTCTCTGTGTGTGTCCATGTGTGTGTGTGTGTATATGCGTGGGTGTGTGTGTGTGTGTGTGTGAGAGAGAGAGAGAGAGAGAGAGAGAGAGAGAGAGTATGTGTGTGTGCGTCTCTATCTTCATTTGCATGTGAATGTGTGAGACATTGGAGCTGTGCTAAAACTCATCTCACAGTACCTCACCGTGTCATCTCCACCATTATCTCCATTGTATCCAAACTCGCTCTCCAATTACCACGTAAAGGTGTTACAGCTTTTTTTTTCTGTAGAGTGAGGGGTCGGAAACGTTTTTTAAACAGGGAGAATAAACTGCTGGCATTTGCTGCATATTCTAGTCTCCTTTAGCCCAGGCCCGTTAATTGAGGTTTTGTCCTCATAACACCAGTTCAGCTTGTTGACAGCGCGTGATTGACACGCGATGTAATTAGCTCAAAGGGGGGTACGCTGCCAGCTAAAGGATCCGTCCACTATTTGCAGGCAGGGTCTTTAAAAGTTAATCACTTTTTTAGGGTATTATTAGGCTACTTGCGGGCTTGGATTTTGGGATGGATCATTTCGTTTTATCTCCTATAGCTTAAAGAGTGTGTGTGTATGTGTGTGTGTGTGTGTGTGTGTGTGTGTGTGTGTGTGTGTGTGTGTGTGTGTGTGTGTGTGTGTGTGTGTGTGTGTGTGTGTGTGTGTGTTAATATTATAGTTTGTGCAAGAATGTATACATGTGCTTGTGTTACAATGATTCTGCTCAGATTAGACAACACACACACACACACACACACACACACACACACACACACAGACAGTGACAGTGACACTTACATGCAATGGCACACACAAACCACACACACACACACATACAGAGAGAGAGAGAGAGAGAGAGAGAGAGAGAGAGAGAGAGAACATATAGACCTGAAGGAAATATCTTGTTTTGTGTTTTTAAAAAAACAACTTTTCTTGTGTACCCAAGTCTTTGGGGGAAAGCCTTGAAAACAGAAATCAGACAGAGCGAGACTGAGAGGGAGAGGGGGAAAGTGGGAGGAGGGAGAGAGTGTACTGTATGTGGAGCAGAGAAGACACACCAATAGATGTGATTGTCTTTCTGTTTTCTTTCCTCTTGATCGCTCAGGATTGACCTTCGGGTTTTCAAGGCAAGTCATAATTCAGACAGTCTACACAGAGAGTCTGCACACACTCTCACAGGCACATATACACACATGCACAAGCACACACACACACACACACACACATACACACATGCACATGCACATGCGCACACACACACACACACACACACACACACACACACACACACACACACACACACACTGGCTCTTTCATACGTTATTGTTACGACCCCCTGTGCCCCTTTAGGCCTCTCCTTGTCAGTGCACGGGCAGGTAGAGCCTGATTAGGTCGATTAGGAATTGTGTACACCTGCATCAGGGGGTGCTTATATAAGGAGTTCTCCTCTCCTCCCCTTTAGGCACTTTTCTTCTCTCTTGCAGGCACCATTTTGACTTTCTCTCTGCACTGGCACTTTACTCTTTCTCTCCTCTCTCTCTAATCTTTCTGTCTTCTTTTGTCTACCATTTAGTCATCTTACATACTGATGCTGACATTGCATTCATACATACACGCACGCCAACACTCATCTTCCCCCTAGACACACCATGTTTGGTATTACTATTGTTGCTTAATCTTAATAAATTATAAATTGGAACTTTGTTGTCCGTTTCCCTTTATGTTGCGGTCAGTAAACGAGCCGGCCGTAACAGTTATCTTGAGACAATGTACTGAAAGCAATTACTCTTTCTGTCTCTTCTTCACACACACACACACACACACACACACACACACACACACACACACACACACACACACACACACACACACACACAGACCAACAGACACACACACATACACCATTTAACTGTGGTACTGTGTGGAGCAATTAGTACATTGAGGAGTTGCATGGCCCATGGCTGTTTAAGCTGTTTAAGGCTTCTAATCAGAAACACATTTTCCTCATTTTCCTCCTTCCTTCCTCTCTCTCTCTCTCTCTGTGTGTGTGTGTGTGTGTGTGTGTGAAACACTCTGGTAGCCTGCAAACACTTGGACCAAAAACCATTCAACACAAAATTATTCCTGGCTGTCCCCTGATGTGAGATTTTTTGGGGGGCCAGAAGTTTTCCTCCAAGTCTACAGCATACACACGTCATGTTAAGAGTTAAACTGCAGAAGAGTTTGAGCCAGAGTTTGAGAGTTTGAGGCCAGGTCGCCATTGCCTTACTGTCATATCAGCACAGATGAGCTCCGGCTCATCCATCATAGGTGTCCAGATAACCTAAAGCTGGATCTGGGCTTCAACCTTCTACTTAGACAAGGTCAAATGCAAGGCACACACACACACACACACACACACACACACACACACACACACACACACACACACACACACACACACACACGCACACACGTAGACTTATACACAGTGCAGACATTCCACACCTCACCCTATGAGAAGCGGAGGAGGAGAAAGCAGAGAGAGCAGAGTGAGAGCAAACACTCTTTGTTCTTCTTTGTTCTTAGTGCTGTGATATTGAAATCCCTTCCTGAACTTTTTGGAGCGCGGCTGTACAGGAAGCCCAAATCCAGATCCCTTCTACTGCATGGCTATCAGAGCTCAATGGGCACATCAGAGTCTTTACAATGCGGACATAGACAAACACGGCCTTTATGGCATGGACATAGTTTTTATGACATGGGTATAGAAGGACATAGTCTTTATGACACGGGTATAGAATGACGTAGTCTTTATGACATGGGTATAGAAGGACATAGTCTTTATGACATGGGTATAGAAGGACATAGTCTTCATGACACAGGTATAGAAGGACATAGTCTTTATGACACGGGTATAGAAGGACATAGTCTTTATGACACAGGTATAGAAGGACATAGTCTTTATGACATGGGTATAGAAGGTCATAGTCTTTGTGACACGGGTATACGTATAACCGGCACATCCGGGAACTTTGTATGTGCTGCACGTACCCGTCCTCTTTTTTGGGAAGCTGACTGCTTGGATTGAATGGAAACCTACAAAGCTGTATCGACGTGGGGAGCGAAAAGGGCTTATACTTATTACATCTTTGAGCAAATATAAATAAAAAATACAAAGGTTGGTGTGAGAGTTATCTGTGTGTACGTGGGATTTAGGCGACCATTACATTCGTATTTTTGGCTCTTTCCAGTTTACTAACAGGAGTGTCACGAACAAAGTCACAGTCAAGCTTCCTGTTGCTGACTGTTTAACTAGGTTTGGCAAGCTTAACTTTACAAGTCATAACGTCAACTAAACACAAGACACACCTATCACTTGAAATACAAACGTATTTCCTTCAAAGAAGGTGAGATAATTGGCCAGGCTATACCGTTCCACAGTTTTAGTCAGTTACATATACATATTTCTTCATAACCGTTGTTTTAGTAAAATAATTGAATGTCCTGTGAGTTAATAACTACAGCTGTAATGTGTGATGATGAATCAATGATGTAATGCTAGCTTGCTTTCCCTGAAAAAAGGGTGTGATGCAGAGAAATGTCTCTTTATGACGATATGCCGATTGTATGAATAGAGGGCCAAAGCCTTTATGACAGACAGATGGCCTGAGAGAGCAGCTTTCAGACAAATGGGTAGAAGGTCACTCTGTTTGCAGGGCACAGACCAGAGTGACTGAATACTCAGCCAAAGTGGGTTTGGGTTTGTGTGTGTGTGTGTGTGTGTGTGTGTGTGTGTGTGTGTGTGTGTGTATAGACATAAAGAGACAGAGTGAGTGCAGATGGAATATTTATCTTCCCTGAGACTCTCAAGTGAGTGACGCACAGGACAGGCTTTGAGGAAAGCATGAAGTACAACCACTTTCTCTCTCTCACACACACACTCTCTCTCTCTCTCTCTCTCTCTCTCTCTCTTTCTCTGTCTCTCTCTTACACACACTCACACACACACACACACACAGTCTACATTTTTCTCTCTCTCACACACACACACACACACACACACAGGGGCACAAACACACTCCAAATAAATGTTTCTGACCTCATATCTGCTGTGATGGCACACTTAGAAGTTGTTCGCTTTACAGATCGTCGCAGACGAGTTGGCACATTGATCTTGATAGATGATTGGAGGGAGGCCAGCGCAACCTCACTCCCTCGGCCCCACGTGTCACACGTCAGCAACCAAGGACGCATAGTTGATGCGTGTAGCCGCCGGCAACAAGGGATTGGGGGACACGTCCTGCTGAGGCGAGAACAAGGGAGGCGTGGTGTGTGTGCGTGCACGTGTGTGAACATCTGGGTGGGGCAGTGGACACGCTCTCGGCACTGTCGGAGCAATCGAACCTGGAGTCCGGCCAAAGTGTGTGTGAGTGAGTGTGTGTGTGTGTGTGTGTGTGTGTGTGTGGGGGGGGGTTGGCTGGGTAGGCAGGGGTAGAAGTGTTGTTGTCAGTTCATGTCATGTTGTGGAACAATCCGGGGCGAGACTGTGAGATTTGCGAAAACACCCAGGCATGTCTTAAAGTGAGATTTGGAGAAAGTCAGGCACGCTTTGCTAAAAGCCAGCAAATGTTGAGGTATTAGTGTGAGTGACAGAAGGTGGATGCTGCAATGTGTGTGTGTGTGTGTGTGTGTGTGTGTGTGTGTGCGTACCCTCAGGATTATATGAATCATTCATTTGCAGGTGTCTGGGAGCGTAGTTACTTGTCATTTAGTGAGAAAGACAGCAGCTTAGCTGTCCAGTGGCTACTGTACTTCTTTAGGTTTGGCAGTTTGGCATGAAATGTGCCAAGATGCCATAAGAAAAAGCCTAGAGGGGACAGTCTCACGTCAGAGGGGAACTCGTATTCATTGCAAGAACAACCAAAGCGACTCTGCGAAGCGAGACTGAAAGTTACATAACTAGTTTAATGTTTTACACATTATCCACCTTTGTTATGGCCGGCTGGAAAGGACTCGAAAGTCATTTGCTGAATACAAGTAAAAGAAAAAAAATGGTTGAATGGATGTGGGTGTAGGCTGAATATTTTGCGTGGGTGCGTGCAAAATGTGTGTGCACTCAAAAATGTGAAAGCAACACCATAAAGAATTTTTATTTATGCCCCCCCTCAACATCAATATTCAGTGCCATTTAACGCTAAGATGGTACCCAGTTTGTCAAAAGCTGACTAAATGGATCATAATCCTACCCAGTCAACGTTAGGCTACAGCACATAGTGCAAGCCTTCTGGGCACATATTAGAGACTTTATTCTTTGTATTAGAAGTCAAGTTGTAGCACCAAATGAGTTTTAACATGGCACATACCCAGGGTTTCATACCCACACATAGCGGCGGCGCCAGTCCGCTATGACCTACAGCCTGTGCGTGGCCACCACGTCGATTGCAGGGGCACAGGGGGTCGTAACAACTTTCTTATACAGTGCCATTGGTATGCTGTTCCGTGCTCCTAGAGTGTTTGGTAAGTGTATCATTTATTATGCTTAAGATTGAAAATATCAAGGCCACTGACTGCTCAATAACAACCAACCAAAGTGGTCAAATTATACCGTTTTGTGATGAATGTCATCAAGTCTGAGGTGAATTGAGGCTCCATTTTGAACTCATAATGGAAGGACATCTGTTGGGTTAAGAGGGGAATCTGCCATACTGACATTCCCCTGTCGTCTCTGAATACACCGGCAAGGATGTGCAAGGATGTCTGACACCATGTCGCGTTCTCAAGATTCCCTGAAATTCAGATGGCCTCACCTCGCCGCAGACGCACTTCTCTTCAGTTGGATCGGCTCCCATTGAAGCACGGGGGGTTAGAAAAGAAGCAATATTGCAATGTTTACTCAAGGTTTTTTTCTCTTTGCCTGCCTGGGCAAAGAGAAAAATTGATCTCGCCTTCATTTATTTAGTGCTGTGAAGAGGAGAGGTAGCTTGTTGTGTCGCGCCGAAACATCAGACGCTGTAGATTTCGCTCGAGCGCAGAGAGGGGGGTCACAGCCTCAGCTAGGGAGAGAGTGTGATGTAATCCGTGCTCTTAAGGCTGTAAGACATTATGTGTGGAATGAAGGAAATGCTACAGACAATTAAGAACGTCCACCGATCAGCTAGTGTCGGTTCTAGCCACACAGGGTGGTTCAAGGACATGCTTTAGTCCCATCATAGCTCTCATCTCAGCCCTCTTCAAGTAGAGATTCCCCCTCGAGTCAAATCCATTGAGGCTCCTCTTAACGCTGGAAAATGTTTTAAAAAATGTTTTTAATACCTCCTCTTGCTTCTGCTAGAGTTGGGTTTAATATAGCCTGAAATTCCCATCAGGGTTTGATTTTTTGATTATTTCTGCCTTGTTTTTTAAGTTTCTGTGTCTAGAGGGCAAATAGAGTGGTTGGCCTTGATCAATGAATTTCATCAGCGACTCAGATTCGAACGAGAGATGCTCTATCTCTTTTTTACTGCTTTCAAACGAGAGATGCTCTATCTCTTTTTTACTGCTTTCATCTCCTTCTTTCTCTTCCTCTCTTTCTCTCTTCACTTTCTTCTCTCTCTCTACCAACTTATCTATACATGACTACACATGTCTATAGGTGGCATTAATCAAATCATCACCTATCTGTCTGTCTGTGTGTGTGTGTCTGTGTGTGTGTGTGTGTGTGTGTGTGTGTGTGTGTGTGTGTGTGTGTGTGTTTTATGTTTTTGCATGGATAATAACAATAAAATGATCATAGCCCTCTATAGCCCCTTACATAATACCCATTAGATGTGGGACTTGCCTGGGAGCCAGTGGAGGTGTGTGAAGGCTGGGGCGATGTGCTGCCAGGGCTTAGTGTGGGTGAGCATGCTAGCTGATGAGATTTGGACGGATTGGAGCCAGTCCAGGGTTCTGTTGGGAAGGCCGAGCAGGACACCGCTGCAGAAATCCAGTAATGGGAATGAGGGCGTTGATGAGGGTCTCAGCAACCAGATAAGAGGAGTGTGGGTGCATGAGTGTGTGTGTGTGTGTGTGTGTGTGTGTGTGTGTGTGTGTGTGTGTGTGTGTGCGTTTCTGACTCTGTGTGTGTGTGCGTATGTACATGTGTGCATGCGTAAAAGCTCTGTAACAAGCACTCCCATTCTGTCTGACTGTGCCATTTCCACCATGGAGCCAGGGGCTTGGAGGCTGGGTCCGCTGAGCCTTGTACCCAATTACGGGTCTTGTTTGTGGGCCTTGCTTGCTGCTGGGCCCCCTGGAGTGGTTCCTGTGGCTCCCCAACCTGCTGCTCTGTGCTGCTCCCTGCTGCACGCCATTTTCAGCACAGATCCACCGACTGCTCTGGATATGGTAGGCAGTGAACTGTGACTGTGTGTGTGTGTGTGTGTGTGTGTGTGTGCTTGTGCAGAAAGAGAGCGGAGACCGAGGTGAATGATTCAAGAGCGGAACATGACCCTCACAGAACAGACCCACGTGTGTTAAAGGCCACATACACAGAGTGTATCATATACTGTAGTCTATACCCTCCCTTCTAAATCAATACTGTAATCGAAAGCAAAGAAATTCAATCAGCAAACAGGAAAGTGAGTAAAGACAAACGCCTTGGAGAGAGAGAGGGATGTGTTCTCTCTCTCTCTCTCTCTCTCCTTTCTCTCTCTCTCTCACTGTGTTTGTGTGTTTGTGTGTGTGATAGCCCCTGTATGTTAGGCCTATAGATTGTTGGAGACAATGTGTCTCTGGCTTGATAATATCAGTGATAACTAATTAATCCTCTCCGCTGCAGCAGTGCAGAAAAGGGGAAAAAAGTCCAAAAGTATCATGGGAAGTGATAAGATGTGGATAGATGAGATTACTCCCAAAACCATTATTCACTTTTCTCCGCACTCCAGTGATGAAATGTTTTTGGCCAAAGTGCACTGCCAGCCCCCAGAGAAACTGTGCGTTTGCCATTCATCTTTCATATGCAGTGCAATGTGTCTCGGCGAGACATGCAATAAGGCCCTGGCGTTATCTTTCTCAAATGGGGTTAGAAACAGAGAGCCTGGGTTTCACCTTTAGGCGGGGATCACATTAGCCAGCGGCAAGCGGCAGGTTTCCTGTTGTTCTCTACGTTTCGGCAGCGGAACGGTGGCAACGCTGGCGCAACGCTAGCGTTGAACAAGCTGACCGTTGAACTTGGTTCAACTTTCAAAGCGCAACGCGAGCGTATTCAATTGACAAACCGTTTGTGTTGCTTAGGAACGAGACAAAACTTATTATGGTCTGAGCATTGCGTTACGTTTGCCGTTGCCGCTTGCCGCTGCCTCATGGGATCCTGCCATAGGCTACATGGGAGCTCCCGCTCTCATCATGTTTTGCTGTATTCAGATCAGATTCAAAAAAGTGTTTTGTCTTTTGTGTAACACTGTGGAATAGTCGGCACAATCATACTTTATCTAAATACAGTATGTGTATCTAAATTGTTATACACTGGTAATTAGTATTGGTTGTGCATGTCACAAAAAGTCAGGAATGGAGAAATATGAATGTAAAGTTCAGTACTGGTGTGTGACACAGTGAAAAATTCCAATCAGGTTTTAGATCAAATCACAGCACAGAAACGGCTCTAGTAAAGATAATCAATGATCTCAGACTAGCTACCGACTCAAACAAAGTCTCAATCCTTATTCTTCTGGATTTAAGTGCGGCATTTGACACCATTGATCATAGCATCCTAATTCACCGCCTTGAAAGTGGGTGGGTCTCTCTGATAATGCTCTAAACTGGTTTCAAACCTACATTACTGGCAGAGATTTTTATATCAGTCTAGGAGATCATGTATCTGAAAAACATGACTTGCCTTTTGGTGTGGCCCAGGGGAGCTGCCTTGGTCCCCTGCTATTTTCTCTATATATGCTTCCATTGGGAAACGTCATAAGTCAGCATAATGTAAACTTCCACAGCTACGCAGATGATACCCAATTGTATCTTTCTGTGGAGCCAACTAACCCAGATGGCCTTTGCTCCCTCACTGCATGCCTAACCTCCATTAATCAGTGGATGAGCAAAAACTTTTGAAACTAAATGATGACAAAACAGAGGTACTTCTGGTTGGACCAAAACTAAAGCGAGATATTATTCTTAGTAATCTGGGGAACTTGGCACACCAGGTCAAACCAAAAGTAACAAGCCTCGGTGTCATCTTAGATACAGAGTTAAGTTTTAAGCCCCATATCAGTAAAGTTACTCAGACAGCCTATTTCCACTTGAGAAACATTGCCAAAGTGCGGCCCTTTTAACTCAACAAGATGCAGAAAAACTAATTCACGCCTTTATCACTAGCAGGTTAGACTACTGCAATGCACTTTTCACTGGTCTTCCCAAAAACATCTAAAGAAATTGGCACTCATACAGAACTCTCATGCGGCTAGACTTTTAACTAAGACTAAGAAGAGAGAACACATCACCCCTGTGTTGGCTGAACTGCACTGGCTCCCTACTTCCTATAGAATTGATTTTAAGGTTATGTTAATTACTTACAAAGCTCTGAATGGCATAGCACCTTCATATATCTCTGAGCTTTTAATATCTTATCAACCACAAAGGAAACTTAGATCATCCAATTCTAATCTTTTAATCGTACCCAAAGTGCTCCACAAACAAAGTGGAGAAGCTGCGTTTATCCATTATGCCCCAAACTATGGAACACCCTGCCTCTGTACATCAAGCAGGCGAGTTCAGTAAATATTTTTAAAAAGATCTGAAAACATACCTGTACAGGAAAGCTTTTAGTTAACTCATCTTATCCTGTAGACTACATTTTCAGATTATTCTACATCTGCTACTATTGGAGGGGCAGCCAGCCAGAAGCAGATGGGCTCCCCCTATTAAGTCAGGTTCTGCTCAAGGTTTCTTCCTGGAATATGGGAGTTTTTCCTTGCCACAGTTGCCATATGGCGTGCTTGTGGGGGGTAAGAGGGTTAAGGCTGCCAGTCTTATGACGTCATTTTCTATATTTTTGATATGTTGCTGAGTATAACATAAACAGCAAAGAAAAGTGATTGATAATGACTGACTGACTATTATTGTGTTACATGCTTCAAATGTAAAGCACTTTGAGCTGCATTCTGTGTATGAAAGGTGCTATACAAATAAAGCTTTATTATTATTATTATTATTATAAATAAAGCTTTATTATTACAGTATCTGTGCCTTTGTTTGGGCATTGCTACACCAAGAATGACGTGTCAATTGACTTTCATTCACTTGTCAGGGACTTTGTGTTATGTCTACTGTCAATATGTGCTTTCAAAAAGCAGAAGTGAATGAAAGTGGCATTTTTAAAAGGCATAAGGCATAATTCTGCAAAATCCACAATACCAAAGTGAAGACATTATTCTGTGAAATAATGCTAAAATGTCTTTACAATTTTAGCACACACTATATCCCTTTATATCTCAAAACAGCAACTTGTGACATCCGACTGGTTATCCGTGGAGGGTCACATATAACAGAACACAGTGTTATTTGTAGGTGCATCTGGGGTTCGGCTAAAATAGCATGAATTGTTATAGTCTCTAATTCTTGCACCATGTGCTAAATTAGAAATGAGGGATTATCATACATTACAATCAGAGTATCCAGGTATACAATAATTTTTGTTCCTTTTAGGAATAATTATGTGGATTTTGTAGCTCCTTGACAATTCATTATTCAATATTTGCATATTCAAGAGTCACAAATACTTGCGTGCAGGTCTCGACATTCATTATGGATGCAAATGACTTAAATTGTTTTCTCTTTTTAGATTATTCATACAAGTCCCTGAATTTTTTTTTACACAAAATGGTAATTTTCTCCGGCGTAGACTCATTGTTGGCATCACAGCCGAAAACATGGGCATTTAGATAAGCCAATGTCTGCCAATATTGTTTTTTGCCAATAATAATTTGAGTTGTGAAGATATTTTAAATAACTTTGTATTGAAAATTTGTATTGAATGTCTTCTCCTTTGAAGTGATAGCTGTCACTTACAATCAAACTAGTCTGGTAGTTGTGAATGTCCTCCATGCTTATTACACTTTGGGGACAAAGCAAGCAGAAACTATTTTAGTTAGTTTCAGTTTGATTAAGTTAGTTCCTATCACACTTTTTTATCATATGTCAGTAATGGGATGTAGCCAGATAGCCTGAAATGAAATCCAGATCTCTCGCTCATATTTACACACATCTCTGGTTCCAGCGCTGCTTAGCTTCCGAGCTGAGCCAGCAGCGTCCTCACACTCCCAAACTAAGTGGAGCTTTTGCGTCTTGAGTTAGAGAACTGCTCCAAGGTGGTCCTCTGTTTTGCTAAGAGTACCAGGAGCTCTCTGTAGGAACTGTCACGCTAAGTTAGCATCAAACCAGCTCTGCAACAGACCATGTGTGTGTTTGTGTGGTTGTGTGTGTGTGTGTGTGTGTGTGTGTGTGTGTGTGTGTATGTCAGTGTGTATGAGTGTGTGAACGTGCATGTACAGTATGTGTTTGTCTCAATGTGTGTGTGCGTACAGTTAGTGTTAGAGTTTGTGTATGTGTGTATGTGTGTGTGTGTGTGTGTTTGTTTGTGTTTGTGGCACTATTAGTAATTTAATCTTTTGGGACAATGCTGTTCTAGTTCCAGGTCGAAAGCCAACGACCTCTGACAGCACAGACAAGGGAAAATAACTCAACCTTGCCCTTCAGTCTAATGGGGGTCATCCTCAGCCTTACACAACAGAACATAAAATACATCGCCATACACTGCACTAGATAAAGACACAGTCTCTCTCTTTCTCTCTCTCTCTCTATGTGTGTGTGTGTGTTTGTACACTATCTTGAACCCATAACAATATGTGTGTGTGTATGTGTGTATGTGTGTGTGTGTGTGTGTGTGTGTGTGTTTATCCCATACGCTTATGTGAACCCATAACTGCAAGTGAAGACACTCTGGAGCCATGGAAACAATAAGCTCTCTCTCTCTCTGCCTCTTTCAGTCATATTGGGTTTGCAGCCTACTAAATGCAGCACACATTAACTGACACAATACTTTTCTCCATGTACAAACTACATGTGTCATTAAGCAAAGCAGCATTTTTGTGGAGCATTATTGTCATAATGGTGTCAGGCTAGTTTGCAGCAGAGAGTGTGGCTGATGTTGATTATTTCTAAGTCCTCCATAATGGCACCTTTGGTGACAAACATTCAGATACAGACACACAATGCACACAAAGATGTGCTCATAAGCATATACCTATTTGCACACACACAGTAACTCACATGCTCAAATGTATGCAATCACACAGAGACACACACACAGACACACACATACACACACACAAACACACACACACACACACACACACACAGATGCACTCAGCCTGAGAGGTGACTTCTGTCTCAGCACTATATGTCACCTGACATCTGTACCACACGACATGATGAATGACAAGACAGTTGTGCCCTTCGTCTTCGGTTAATGCCAATCATTAGTGCTGCAAACACACACAAACACACACACACACACACACACACACACACACACATACACACACTTTTCTCTCTCTCTCGCTCTGTCTCTCTCTCTTTCTCTCTCACACACACACACACTCAGGGGCTGGATAGGGCTTGTTAAACTCATCGTCAATAACCTGTCCATCTCCTCAAACAATCCTAACAAAGCATGACCAGGGCCATTATAATGTCACCAACACAAACCACACAACAGCATGGCCATGGTCATTGTAAATCACCAACACAAGCCAGAAACACTCTAAAAAATGTTGGGTTAAAAATAACCCAAATATAACCCAGCCACTGGTTAACTAATGGACCAACACCACATTGAGTTATCCTAACCCAATGGTCTGGGTACATTATTAAACCCAGCAGGTTGGGTATGATTCTAACCCAAAACACTGGGTTATATCAACACAACGTTAAATTGGCACAATAGACTGGGTAAAGGTAACCAATGTGCTGGGTTATAACTATATAAATATTGAGTAAAATTTACACAGTATATTGGGTATAGATTCAACCCAAACCACTGGGTTATATCAACAGAACTGCTAGTTAAAATTACCAGTTGTCGGGTTTTCTAAACCCAGTATTTGGGTTGCATTGAGAGAAAATGGGCAACAAATAGCCATGCAATGAAATAAAACAGTTCGACATAATTATTTATTTGACCGTTTACTTTATTTTTGAATGGACAGCCTACTCTAAAAGCAGCATCAGCATGTGATAAGTTACTTCCATGAAGACAGCTAGATTCCACGGTCCATTTGAGGGTCAGCCCTGTCAATCAAAGAAAGAAAAATAGTGAATTAATCAATGCTATTAACAGAACTTTATATCAAGACTTTCACAAACCATTATCAGTGAATGATGTTGACAAACATAAAAAAATCCGAGAGAAAAAATATTAGCTAACACACTCGAAACGATGACCACCTCATGGAGTTGTTTAACAGCAGACTCACAAACATTAACGTTAGTGGAAGTGATAGTTCTAGAAGAGAGGGTTAAAGCGGAGCTAGTAATCAAGGATCTTTGATTCTACCATTAGCAAGCTAGCTCATGTTAACACATTCAGTTAGTTAAATCCAAGTTGTCTGTAACGTTCATGTTGCCACCAAAAACTGCCCAGTAAGTTACATGGCTATAATATGAAGCTAGCCTGAATTAATTAATATGTTGTTTGCCATGATGATTACCGTACGTGTGAAGAGACTACTTCATTAGCTGACACACATGCTGCACTACCACGAAGCATTTAATTAACGTTAGCATACCAACCGTCTGCTAACGTTAACCTAGCCAGCTGTTGGTATGCTAATTTTAGTTCATTGTAAAAGTTTGTTTTGTTTCTGTTCAGCAGTTCATACCCAGTGAACAAAGAACTATGTTTTTGAGAGTCTGTCTTTGTGTAGATTTAACATTAACATGAGCAGTAATTGTACGTTAATCTTAGCTAACATTAGCTGGCTTGAATGACACAATTCTTAACCTACTTGAGGCTGAACGAAATTGGCAGGCAGAATATCCATTCATATCACGAAGGGTATCCCTGTGTGGACTTTTAAAATCCGTCTGAATAATAATAATTAAAAAAGAGAGAGAGAGAGAGAGAGAGGAGGGAGAGAGAGAGAATCTGGGGGAACCTGGAGAGGGTGAGATTTAAAGGAGAGAGGGAACCACTGAAGGGAAAAGAGGAGAGAGGGGGTATAATCAAATGAGAGAGAAGTAAGGAGAGTATTAGAACGGAGGAAGAGAAACTGGAAAGAGAGAGGGAGAGAGGAGAGGGAGAGAGAAATGAGGGGACCTGGAGAGGGAGGGAACAAAAAGGAGAGAAGAAACCACAGAAGAGAGGGAGAGTGTAAGCAAATGAAAGGAGGCAGAGAAACAAGAGAGAGAGAGAGAAAGAGAGAGAGAGAGAGAGTGGAGGTCTCTGAGCTGTTATAAAGGATGGATTGATCCCGAGCTCTGTGGGGTAATGCTAATTGATATGTGAGAGTCATCGATCTCGGTGCTGTTGATATCAGTTCCCTGTGGCCTCAGATCATTAGCACTTAAATGGAAATCCATCGCCGCTAAATCACTCAAACATGTCTGAAATGGTCTGTGGCGCCACACAAATGCACGCACGTACTCACATGCAAACACACACACACACACACACACACACACACACACACATATATATATATATATACACACTCAAATGCACACATCCACACAGACACAAAATGAGCTGTCATTAACACACACGCACACACAAAATGAGGTATCATTACACACACACACACACACACACACACACACACACACACACACACACACACACACACACACACACGCACACACACACACCCACACACACACACACACAAATCCAAACAAGACCAGGGAATTCATATACACACACACACACACTCAAATACATAATCACACAGACACTCGAAAGGAGTTACATATCCACACACACTCACACTAAATCCCTCAAACACTTCTTTAATTTGTTTGTCAGAATCGATTGGCTTCTCTAGGGCGTGTCGTCATTTCACAAGGATAGCAGAGAGACATGTTTTCCAACAGTCAAATTCACACACACACACACACACACACACACACACACACACACACACACACACACACACACACACACACACAGAGAGAAAGAGACACACAGACATACAGACACAAACACACACATGATTAAAGTCTTTCTCATTTTCCCATGCTCTCTCCACCACGCCAATATGTACACAGACACATACAAACACACACTTGATAAAACAGCTCCCTTAATCCTGTAAGGTCCAAATTATACACACTGAGGAGGGTAGGTTACCAGCAGCTACAATTACCCACAAGGCAGCAGCCCAGTTTTCTCAGTGTATGCTTCGTTGGATAAGCATTCTCCCAAATGTATAAACACATACACATGAACACACACACACACACACACACACACACACACACACTGATGCCTGTGGTTAATAAAACATAACATGACACAACCCTTTTATTGGTCCCTATGAAACAAATTAAAGCCAAAACTCTGCATGGGCAACTTTGTGTATGTGTGTGTGTGTTTGTGTAAGCTGTTATTATTTTCAACTGAAGCCTTTCAGGTCATGACTATGTGTGCTGGACATGGGCACTGGAAAAATGTTCTCTAAGTGGAAACATGGCATGTAATCATGTTCTTTTAACACTTTACTTAAACCCAGTATCCAGTAAAACATTCTAAACACATACGTACAAAGTGTTCATTATGCCTTATAACGATTCAAATAAATCTGTCACTTTCATACATAGTAATGACTGCACTCATAAAGCCTTGCAATGTTATTCGAGATGCTATCAAAAATGCTGAGACTACGCATGCAGTAAGCCTGTTTGAGTGGGCCGCCTAGTGCAGCAGTACACCTCACAATGCTCATGACATGCTTGGAACTCTCCGCGGAAGCTTGATAAACCCTTGGATAAGGGCTTGATGAGATTAGACAACTTTTTGTCTTCAATAATGGTCTTTTAGGATTGACCTAGTCAGGCTATGCGATCATAGAAGCATACATTATTGCAGCGTTTTGTTTGAGAGATTGGCCACATTACAAGATCATGTAGCCTATCGTTCACGTTTTGTGTCGTCTTAGTGTTTTTGATTTGATCCATCAAAAATTCTGACATGCTAGACTTTTTGTCTCGGGGTTGTGGAACGTCACAGACAATAAATCGCTGGCCGTTGAATACTGTATGTTACATTACAAGACGCGTTCCTCCTTCGGCGTCATTCCCGACCTTTCATATTGGGCCACGACACTGGACACATTTGTCGGCTACAGCAAAATTGTGGCAAATTCGGGCTGAAGTTGTGTAATCTGACCAAGCCATAACAGAGAACAAGCTTTGTGAGACACAGACCAACTGAATAGAGGTCAGAGTAGTGCTTGACACCATCTCTTTAGTACGTTAGAGGAAATATGATCATCCAGGGTTGCTTGGGGCAGCCGTGGCCTACTGGTAAGCACTTCGGACCTGTAACCGGAGGGTTGCCGGTTCGAACCCCGACCAGTAGGCACGGACACGGCTGCGGCTGAAGTGGCCTTGAGCAAGGCACCTAACCCCTCACTGCTCCCCGAGCGCCGCTGTTGATGCAGGCAGCTCACTGTGCCGGGATTAGTGTGTGCTTCACCTCACTGTGTGCTGTGTGTTCACTAATTCACGGATTGGGATAAATGCAGAGACCAAATTTCCCTCACGGGATCAAAAGAGTATATATACTATACTTACTATATACTTATACATATACATACTTTAGTGCCGGCAAAGTATGTATTCAGGAGTAAGGAATCCTTAACATTGAAGCCAGCAACTCCATTTTACCCTGATTGCACTACTAGGGCAAGCCCTGTGGACGACACTTGACTGGAGCCAATTTTATCCAGCTAGAGATAAGATAGAGAACCAAAGTGTCACTCAAGTATCACGTTATGCAAGACAGATTTAGTGAAGAAGCTGTCAAGCTGTAATATTGAAAAATCTGAAATTCCTCATGCACATATATTTATATCAAACAGAAATCATTTTTTCTGGTAACACTTTACTTGATCGGTGTGTGCATAGCTCATTTTTAAAACTGTCCATATAATTCATTATATATTCAGGAATGGGTGGAGCAGCATTCAATCACTATGTTACATTTCTGTGGTATACAATGTAAGGTATAGCTCTACCACCGGTACGCTCAAGCCAATCCAAACTTTTCTCATCTGTTGTTCCTCGTTAGTGGAACACACTGCCAGTTCCTACAAGGGCAGGGACATCCTTCTCCATTTTCAAAAAACTCCTGAAGACCTAGCTCTTTAGAGAACATCTCCTCTCATAGCAACACTTACAACAAGTCTTACTGATCCTAGCACTCACCAGCCGTCTTAAACTGACAAGTAACTGTTAAAAACAGCACTCACTGATGCACTTATTCTTACTGTACTGTAATGTTTTTAAATTGTCCTAAAATTGTTGAGAATTGCTCTAAAACATAAACTGTTTACCATGTTGTTAGTCGCTTTGGCTAAAAATGTGTCAGCCAAATGTAATGTAATGTAATGTAATGTAATGTAATTTTCTTTTAAAAAACATGTCCCCTTTTGCAGTCATATTTTCAAGGCAAGTACAAATATTGTATTTGTATTCAGTACTGGTACTGAATAGCCATGTTTACATGGACACTTATATTCCAATCAGATGTCATTTAAACACCTCAATTGGAATGAAAAGTCCTGATCCCCACAGAATTTTAATCGGAATGAAAGAGGTGGTCATTCGAATTGACTGCTGTCTCTTCTCAAGGAAAAGTAGGCAACAACGGCTATTCCAATCAAAGATTCTAAAGCGTTTGAGAGCACCTGATCGGAATAGAACGTATGTAAACAGATGGCACAAATTTATCAATTGGAATAATTTAATCAGAATGACAAAAAAAAAAAAAAAAACGTCCGTGTAAATGTGGCTAATGACTTGTCCTGACCCTTCCTCTTCAATGCAAACTTCTGCTTAGTTGTCAACTCAGACATATGCATAATATAGAGTTATGCAAAAATGTATCTTGCCTGTTAAAGCAGTTCTCTTAATAAATAATATCATAGTTATGTGACTTTTGACTATTATGACCCTTGCCTAACCCATGCAGCGCTGCCTGGAAGACGACGTTGGGGGCTTAAAACACCAAACATCAGTTTGTCGGCACGGGATGTTGCTGCATCAGTATTGAACATTAAATGAGGAGACATCAGGTTGAACCTCCTGTTTGTTTACATGCATGTTGCGAGCAGTGGTTCTTCAGGGCTGTGGTGCAGCACAGGTGTAGAGTGTGTACAGCATATGCACCGCTGAGACTGCCTGCCGCATGAGAGCGGGCACGGGTGGCACTGCTGCTCTCTCCCGGTCGATTCTCACAGCAGCTGTGCCTCACGTTCTCGTGCCAAGAGTTGATGTGGTGGCACGCTGGCAGGTAGGGTGGCGGGCGAGCAGCAGTCTGAGCTCGTGTAATCTGTCTCTCTCTCTCTCTCTCTCTCTCTCTCTCTGTGTGCTGTCTCTTTCTCTCAATTTAATTCAATTCAATTCAAGTGAGCTTTATTCTCTCTCTCTCTCCCTCTGTCTATATCTGTGTGCTGTCTCTGTCTTGCTTTAAATTCTAGTGTGCTTTATTGTCTCTTTCTCCCTCTCTCTGTTTCCTCTCTGTGTCCTTTACCTTAACCACCCTCAGCTCAGCTGTTTCATCTGAACATTCTTCCCTTGCCTGTCATTAGCGGGCGCTAGCCATCTGAACATTCTTCCCTTGTCTTTCATTAGCGGGCGCTAGCCACCTGGAGGGGCTCCTTATAAAGCCGTCTCCAGCCAGGCCTCCTCGTGTTGGCCCTCTCTCCGCTGTGGCCGTTCCATCTCCCCATGCTCCATCACGTAATGGCCTACATAAGAGACAGCTTGGCTTGCCACGTAAAGTATGCTGTTGCACAATGGAGTGTTGTTCGTGCTGAACATGGTAGCTGAAAGAAATTGAAATGCAAATACGGATTACAAATGGCACTACAAACAACATGGCACTGCTGTATAGCAGGCTTGTGCAAAATTCCAGAATTTAATTGAAACTGGCTCTTAAATTCTAATTCAATTCTTGAATTTCACTTGCATTTCAATTGAGGTAGCAAACAGGAAGCAGAATTGCAATTCGAATTGTGCACAACCCTGCTGTATAGAGCAGGACACATGGACTCAGGACGCATGGACACAGGACACATGGACGCGGTCATAGTGTCTTTATAGACCCCTCACGGTGTCAGCGTGCTTCTTTGAAATCATGGCCAGTGCTGTGTTCAGTTCAGGGGGTCTAAACAAAGGGGAGGTATCCGCAGAGCACAGTGTACATGTTTTAAGTAAGAGATGAAGTACACTACATTGCTCTTGTCTTCATTCGTAAGTAAGAGATGAAGTACACTACATTGCTCTTGTCTTCATTCGTAAGTAAGAGATGAAGTACACTACATTGCTCTTGTCTTCATTCGTAAGTAAGAGATGAAGTACACTACATTGCTCTTGTCTTCATTCGTAAGTAAGAGATGAAGTACACTACATTGCTCTTGTCTTCATTCGTATCTTTACTCCCTTGGAATGCTACTGTTTGTAGCGGTAAGTGTAAAGAATTGTAAGTAATGATTTGTGTGTGTGTGTGTGTGTGTGTGTGTGTGTGTGTGTGTGTGTGTTTACATGCTCTTTGGATACACTTCTATTCCTATCTGAAGTCAAGGTTCTCGGATCGTTCTTTATTGGTCCCACTGAAAGAGGCGGTATAAAGTATTAATGCCCTGACTCAGATATACAGTACAGAGAGATGCTTCACAAAGAACGAGTGGATAGAGAGATAGAGGGGTGTGTGTGTGTGTGTGTGTGTGTGTGTGTTTTGTACTGTTTCCTCTCTATTCTCTGTGATAAAATATTGTAAAGACAGAATCCAGTAGCTGTGCCTGCGCACACACACACATACACACGCACACACACACACACACACACACACACACATACACACACACACACACACACACACACACATACATACACACACACACACACACACACACACACACACACACACACACACACACGCACAAACAAACACATATGCACACACACACACCCACACACACACACACACACACACGCACACACACACACACACACACACACACACACACACACACACACACACACACACACACATATAGTACACACACACACACACACACACACACACACACAAAAGAAGCAGAAGAGAGCTCAGGGGTCCCACAAATTGAGACTCTGAGATAATTCCTATATTGAAGTAGGATTGTAAACATCACCAAAACAATGTGCCCCAACCCACTGAGGGCTCTTCTGGAGCAGTAACTTACTGGGCCAATAAGCAGCACGACGGCTCATATCACTTCCCTTATCACACGGCTCTTCATAATGCTGCAGAATGCTCCATTCACTTGAATGTGCTATCCCAACGTTCGGCGGACGCGTCGGGACTTATTTTCCCGATAATGACCGGTGTTCTATACATTCTATACATATCCCTAACTTAGCGAGCAAAACATGTCAATCTGCCCAGGCCAGTGGAGGGAGGATAAGTGTGTTTTCATTGTTTCACTGACAGCCACCAAAGGGCTCGGTGGAAATTGCATCATGTTGAAGGCTTCAGTGACTCATAGTACCGCTCAGTGCTAGCTGTCGCTCTTCATACGGGCCGAGCCAGTGTGAGAGAGTGCACGGCACGCTGTGGTCAGTGTGGAGCTTTTGTGTGTGTGTGTGTGTGTGTGTGTGTACGTTTCATGTGTTCGCACGAATGCAGAATAGTTGAAATGAGGTCTAAAAAACACAAGAGAAGCTCAGGATGCACTGTTAGTGTTAGCGGCCATATCGTGTGCAGCTGCAACTAGTGCTGATGTGAAAACGTTTCAGAGCGAGGGAGAGAGAATGAGAGAGGGAAAGAGAGTGAGGGAGGGAAAGAGAGTGAGAGAGGGAGAGAGACAGTGATCTGTGTGGTTTTGAGATGCTCATGTTGAGGCAGAGACCTCCACACTGTTATGTGTATGGATTTGAGATGCTCATGTTGAGGCAGAGACCTCCACACTGTTATGTGTATGGATTTGAGATGCTCATGTTGAGGCAGAGACCTCCACACTAGGGTATTAGAGATCCTGATATTGAAACAGAGACCTCCACTCTGTTTTACTACATGTTGATTGGATATGGAGATGTTGAGAATGGAGCCTCCCCTCTGTGATCTGTATGAGTTAGATATGGTGATGTTGAGATAGATACCTCCACTCCGTCATCTGTATACCCTTACAAAAATGAAATGTTTGGGGCAGATTTGCCGTAAATTTGTGGGTAATTTGTGGAAAACAAATGAGTTCACTAGAAAATATCGCCAGAAGTTTGCCATTATTGGCCGCTATAGGCAAACTTCCAGCAAAGTTTTGTCACTTCTGGTGACAAACCTAATTTGCATATGAAAATATGACCTAGCCGCAAATTTGCGGCAACTGTGCGCCAGAAACCTGAAATTTCTGTAAGGGTAGTGTTGAGATGGTGAAGTTGAGATAGAGACCCCGACTCTGTTATGCATATTGACCGAAGACGGCAATATTGAGACAGAGACCTCCACTCTGTTATGCATATTAATTGGAGATGGAGATGTTGAGAATGGAGCCCTCCCCACTGTGATCTGTATGGATTAAAGACGATGATGTTGAGACCGACACCTCCACTCTGTGATGCATATTGGAGATGGTGATGTTAAGACGGACACCTCCACTCTGCGATGCGTATTGATTGGAAATGGTGATGTTGAGACGGAGCCCTCCCCCACTGTGATCTGTGTTGATTAGAGAAGCCGAAGCTGAGATGACAAACTGTGCATCCTGTGCTCTCCAGGCAGTAGCTGCCTGCCTGCCTGCCTGACTCACCAGTGCTCTGCACACAGCCTGAGTCTCCGCTGATGAAGCCAGCGCTCGCGGTGCTGGGAGGCCCATGCAGCATTCACACGCAATGTGACAACAGCACTGCTGCGATTCCAAACCCATTATGTCCGGGTTTTTTGCTGTGCCAAGCAGCTAGTGCAGTGCAAGTCGCTCTGTATGTGAAAGGAGCTTCTCAGTCAGGTGGGAACAGTAGTCAGTCATGCAGTTGTGAACCTGCAATGATGTGGAGGCAGACTTCCCTGAAACTTGAATAATAGGCCTTTTATCTTTGTCAAAAATGGCTAATTATGATGGTTATTACAGTGTTAATAACAGTAAACTACACTGTGTGAGTTTGTGAGATGATGCATAATTGCACATTGGTGTTTGTGTTGACGTACTTTACTTATACAAATGGTGTCATACATAATACAAATGGTGTTATACATTACATAATAAATTAACTACAGTGGAATGTAAGCATGATAGATGGTTACCCGTTACATGGTAAAAAAGTTACGTGTTTTACTCTTATAGGGTGGAATGAAGGCTTTTCTGGACCCTTCAAAAACGTGGAGTGCCTTGCCTGTAGTTTGCAATATGCAATGAGGAAGGGGTGTCGTAGTGGGGTGACTAATTAAGGCTTGAATGGGGAAAATAATATAAGACAATATTATAAGATTGGGCTATTCAACTAGCGGCACACAGGCCAGTTGGATATTACCTGCGGCCCACCCACAAACTGCCTTCAAATCTGACTTCCATGACTAGGCTACAATAAAGTCAATAAAAGTAAACAACAGCAGTGATTGGCTGCAAAAGTAGACAATGTTGCATGCTTGCTCCTCTCACACTGGGCTGTCAGATAACCAGCTCCACTGGAATGTAATTGAGGCATCTTTCAACCGATACAGGGGATGAGTCCTGTAGGAAGAATACCAGAACCATCCTTCTTCTCCACAATTGCCTTAACATTGTGTTCTGGTCGTTTTTTAAAGTTATTGCACTGTCAATATCTTCTACAACAGACGCGATGGCGAAATCTAAATTCTAGCAAAAGCATTTTTGTTAGGGATGAATGAAACATTTTGTAATCAAACGTACAAAGACATCGTACCATACTGAAAGCTAATATTTTGTCACTAGCACCCTATATCTGTCCTCTGTCAAACACAGTTGCATTTTCAGCTCTGAACAAAACCATTCAGGAGTTCTTCTGGTCCGAACAGCTCTGGTTCGAGCATAGTTGCTCCATAACGGAACAAGTCCAGACTGAACTTCCCAACCTCAAATGTTGTGGGTGGGGCTAAGTTTGGCTGGCATCCAGGCTAGTAGTTCTTTTTAATGACAGAAAACATCCCAAATTGTATCCACATATTCAAATGGACTATGCAAAAAGTTATTTCCACTCATAGCTGAAAACAGTGAGATGAAAGCCTTATAATTTATATATAATATACTTATATAAACTTATATATAATATACTTACTTAATCCACTCAGAAATGTAATTACAGTAGGCTACTCTCACGTCATTAAAGTGACAGGCAGTCAATTAGACCTACACAACACCAATACAATGTAATGACATTAAAGAGAAGTGTAGCCTAGTAGTTTAAAAATCAATATGAAATATTGAAATTACTAAATACTTAGTTGGCTATTAGTAATTATGCAGATCACAGAATATGAATTATTAAAAAGATATGAACTTAATATGAATTCCAAAATATATGAATGTTCAACAAAAGGTTATACTGCTTCGTGAATTACCCCAGCCAAAGCATTTTGTTAATTTAGCTATAATAAAGTGCTTTGATGTTATGTAATCCTTTAGGCTACTTTTCTTATTATTTTCAATATTAAGCATGAAATTTTAGCAACACTATTTTGGGTGGCCCGTGAAGACCCAGTGGTTTTCCTGTCTGGCCCATTTGGTAATGAAGTTGAATAGCCCTGACATAAGAACTAGTAGGTGTCTAGGTGCGGGGTGTCCAAAATGATGATTCTTTCATAGGGCCCAATAGTTCTAGTGGTTCCCCTAGATAGAGTGGAGACTGAGATGAGATGAGATGAGATGGGGATGACATCTGAGAATGAAGAAGGTAGAGGTGCACAGTTGGCAGAGACCGATCACCCCATCAGCAGCAAGGCTCACAGGTCTCCCTCCACCCTCTCTCTGCCCCGTGGCTGGGTTGGAGCAACTGATGCAGTGCAGCCGCTTTAGGCCATAGCGCTTCTGCAGTCATCCCTACAACTTTTTGGCGGAGTACACATTCACAGGGCCATATGCGTGAACACACACACATGCATGCATGCGCACGTGTACGCACAGGGAGGTGCTCAGACAGCGGTGTGTGGATGTGAGTTTGTGAGTTGCTGAGTCTGGGGTGGGAAGAGAGACTACACACATTTGGGTTACACTTGACAGTGTCGACAAGAGTGACATGACACTGTCATGAACGTGTCATAAACAAGTCATAAACGTTTATGACGTAACGTTTCTGTTATTAAGTGACATTCGGTTTTTGTCATAACAAGTTAGGGTTAGGATTAGGGTTAAAGGATAGGTTTAGGGATAGGGTTCATGGGCCAGTGATGGGCAGTAACGCGTTAGAAGTAACAAGTTACTGCAATCCCATTACTTTGTTCAAATAATGAGTAAAGTAAGGGATTACAATTGCAAAAACAGTAATGAGATTACTTTACTTTCCTGCAAGCAGCCTGCGTTACTGCGTTACTAAACCTGATTTTGCCATAGACAGTAAAAGAATTTGGGATTTTGCTGTATCGATTTTGCTTTGTGAGACTAACTCCTGACAATGATGTAGTTGCGCGACATAGATGTAAACAACAGACACACGTGTGCAAGACATGGAGTGCGAGAGAGAGCGCGAACATGGAGCATTTAATTCATTGCAGTTCAGACATTACGAAAAAAAAACATTAACGCTGTACACTCTGCGTGGGAAGAAAAACGTTGTCTACAGCGAAAAATTCCACCTCAAATCTGAGCAAGCACCTAGCCGGCACAGGAATGTGAAACTCATTGAGACACCCCCAGATCCCGACATGCAGCAACAGGTGAAAATAGACTCAAGAGGACGTCGCTGGTTCCCTGTAGCCTACTGGCCCGTTATAAAAGGAACCAGGGCATTATAATATTTTGGCTGCATTCACTGTGATTTGGAAAATGGACAAAAATATAATGTGGTCTTTGCCGTTTTGTAATGGGGCTGGTGAGTGTTGAAGTCTTCAATAATTTGTTTCCCTTAAACTAAGCATTTAGGCTACATGAAGCACTGTAGCCTATGCCGATTGAAACACATTCCACTCAGATAGCTATCACTTTTAATTGCAAACAGAAAATGTCTAGCTAGCTGTTTATACCAACTTAATATAGCCATCATTATTGCTAATATTGTGTTAAATGTGGAGTTTGTGGACTAGCCAATGGCTTATATTTGAATGGAGCTGATCATTATGAGAGTTGTGTAGACGCTCTTAAAGTGACAGCGCACCATTTCTAAATGAGTTAAACTGCATCAAATTAGTAGTATTTCTTAAGAAATATTTTAAACTAAAATGACTGTCATTATTATCATTTAAATAATATATATTACACTGCACACACACAGTTCAAACACATACTCTTCTTTGACATTAGAACAGCCTAAATGTGGCATGCAACAGCATTTTCTGTTTTGGTAAATGCATTACTCCTCTCTGCACTGCAACTGTTAAAAGATGTAAATGTTAATAGAGACTTTGGTTTTAATTATTTTATTGCTGTATTTTATTTACATCTATTCGAATGAAGGAGTATACACACCAAAAAGTTAAGATTGAAACTAATAAACCAAGTTTTAAAAAAGCGTATTCAGG
>NC_063207.1:9083227-9090727 GCF_017589495.1 Alosa alosa | reverse complement strand
TTATGGTGTTATTTTTATGCAAGTTTTTAAGTGAAAATTACAAAAAATGTACAGTATATGTGTATATGTGTGTGTGTGTGTTCTCTGTGTGCTTTTTCATTTCAATATACTGTATTTTATCAGGCATTCTGATGTGTGTATTTAACATACACTCACACACGCACACATCTGCATGTTTACTGGAGGCTTGTTTATCCTCCAAACACACACACACATACACACACACACACAAACACACACACACATCCCTCACACCTGCCAGATGGTTCATTGGGGTGGGAAGTGTTGAGTCAGCTCAGTGGCGGCCAGACTTTCAAGCTCAAGCAGAATAGTGTCAGGGCAACAATGACACCGACCGAGAATTCATTACCAGCTTTCACACTTCAGGTGACAGCTCATGGAGAGTCACATCTTCAGGACAGAAAAAAACAAGTGTGCACGAGAGAGAGAGAGAGAGAGAGAATGAGAGAGGGAGAGAGAGATAGAGAGAAGGAGATAGAGAGTGTGTGTGTGACACATCCTTGTGTGACACGTCATGTAAAACATTACCATGCCACGCGTGAACATTGTTCCATTTGGACAGTGTCATCCCAGAGCTTCATTGTGTAGCTTCATGGGGTACAGCAACTGGATAAACAGAGGCCAACAGAAGCTGAGGTCACAGACTGAGTACCCAGGTAACGCACAGAAAGAAAAAAGGAAAGAATGCTGTACTCGGAGATGGATGTATATACAGTTTAGTTACAAATATGATGTGCCGTAAGTTGCTTTGTATAAGGAGGAGGTCGTTTTCCGCAAGCGTACAGTGGAGCTGGGCGTGGGCTTCACGAAGGTAGCAACGCAGTTACCGTTACAATGGAATGTTAACACCAAATCTTTCAAATTTAGCTGTCACCACAGACGTTGAACGCGCCTCTGCTAATTGAATGACTGAATGTAATTGTTCCAATGTACATATCCAAATGCTGACTGTGCAGGTGTCCACTACAGGGTGTGTGTGTGTGTGTGTACAGTATGCGTGTGATTGTGTGTGTGTGTGTATTAATGATAGCACATTGTGTGTGTGTGTGTGTGTGTAGCAGGGGTGGCATCAGTCTCATTCTCCCAGAGAAGTTAGCAATCATCCATGCGTAATTTGCAAATGAAGGATTCCTCCCTCTCTCTCTATTTTGAGCCTCTGACTGCTGCCATAGATTGTTTTGTTTATTCACAACTGGGTCGTTCATCCAATCAACTGATTTTCTTTATTCTGTAACAACAATCGAAAAAAACACTTCACTTTTTAGTGTCTTATTTTTTTCCGATTGATTTCTTAGTTTATTTCCATTTGAGTCATTCCTACTTGAGTCATCGTGTTTGAGTGACTGTGTTTGTGAGAGAGTGTGTGTGTGGGAGTTCTTGATTAGATTACACATACAAAGTATTGATTGTTGAAACCAAGAGGCTATGAGTCCCTTTCAAGTGGCCATGGAATTTATTGAAATAATGTTCCGTCTGTGTGCGTGCGTGCGTGTGTGCCTGTGCGCGTGTGTGTGTGTGTGTGTGTGTGTGTGTGTGTGTGTGTGTGCATGTGCATGTGTGCGTTTCAGTACCAGCACAGGTCTGTCTGTGTGTGTGTTTGTTTGTCATTCTGGTGTCTGTGTTTATGATGGACATGAGAAGGAGTGATGCTGCAGAGAGAGTGTTCCGTGCCAAAAAAAGCTTCTCTGTGAGTGTGTGTGTGTGTGTGTGTGTGTGTGTGTGTGTGTGTGTGTGTGTGTGAGAGAGTGTTCCGTGCCAGCTGAGTGAAGCCAAAAAAAGCTTCTCTGTGAGTTTGTGTGTGTGTGTGTGTGTGTGTGTGTGTGTGAGAGAGTGTCAGACTGTCTTTAGAAAATAATATACTTCATTTGAAGTGGACAACATTGTTTCCTAAAGCTTATAAACATACATATATGAATATATTGGGAAACAACTGGGATATACTATACAGTACAGACAGAAAGGAAGAGGTCATCTATTCTATTTTATCTATAGAGACGAGGAAAAGAAGAAAACTCAGAGTAAAGCTGGACTCTCAAAGCAGACTTTGCCCTTTTAAACAAGAGGAAGGTGAAAACAGACCTACTTTTCTCCACAGGGAACCATAGGCCTACATGTGTGGAATACAGCTGTACGAAAGACCCATAAAGACTAAAAGATGTCAGGGAACAAAACAATAAGGCCACTTTGTCTGGACACCAACTCCAAATTTATCATTAATCTTTCCCTCAATGGAACTGTCATGGTTCAGGGTCTTGAGCCCAACCTTAACAAATTTGAACAAGACTTTGAGCAACTAAAAAGTAGAGTATAAAAAAGGAGACCTCTCCTGCACAAACAACTGCAAGAGACACAAAACCTTCATCTCTTGCTCCACTGTCCCATCACTCAAACCCAAGGTCTCCTGTGTCCATGCAGAATGAATTTCCCTGAAAGAAGTGGAGATGACTGAGCATGGGGAACAGAACCTATCTGAAAGGGATTCCATTCAGAAAATACAAAAGGAGTTTTAATGCTTCAGAGAAACCACTTGTCCACCTGAAAGAGATTGTCAGTGAACTCCACAGAAGGAATCAGGCTCTGGAACATAACCTCTTTGAAGCAAGAGAAGATCTAGATCTAGAAAGGAGAAGCCGATCCTCAGCCTAAGGACCAGCTATTAAGCGAGACCTCAGCAGTAGCAGAGGAAGACGTAGCACAGCCACACTGCAGACAGAACAGCAACACCACCCTCTCCAGACCCCTGACAGAAACCAGTGAAAATCTCCCTACTTTACCACATCCACAACCAGGGGCGCTGCTAGATCATTTGGGTCCTATGACAGTGACAATATTATGAATTATGACAATAATTCTGGGCCCCCTGATAATATATAGTATTATTGGAGGGCTCTCTGGGGCCCCCATGTCAGTGCTGGACCCTTTGAATCATCCTAAACCCCACCCCCTATAGCGGCGCCCCTGTCCACAACGTCTTTTGGTGTTTAAAGTCCCCAATGTCGTCTTCCAGGCAGCGTTGCATGGAAGGCACTAGGGTTTAGCAAGGGTTAGGGCTAGGGTTAGGATTAGGATTAGGGTTAGGGCTAGGGTTAGGGTTAGGGTTAGGGTTAAGGTTAGGGTTAGGTGCCTTGAAGTCGACGGCCGCAGCGCTGCCTTGAAGTCGACGGTGGGGGCTTAAAACACCATCGAGCCTCCACAACAAGTCCCCTAGGAATCAAAAACAGCCCCTCCAAGGAATCCCACACACACTAATGATATTCCAGTCCCCACAAGCAACACCAGAACCCAACCTACAGCCGGTACCATAAGCAGCTGCAAGCTGTAAATGAAATAAATAATACAATAAAATAAGATAAAATTAAAAAAACAGGATAAAAAGAAAACAGTTTTGAGGCAACCCAAACACACACACAAACACCTCCACACATAGAAAACACACACACACACACACACACACACACACACACACACACACACACACACACACACACACACACACACACACACAACTGCACAATTCCGGTGCCCTACCACTGCAAAAGCACTACACCTTCTTGAAGAATTCTGTCTTGAAACCCTGGAGAACACAGCGATCCACACTAGCACCAATCCACTCAGAAAGAGCAGGTGCTGGAGCTCCTCAAAAGGGTGATGGAAACTGCCGAGAGCATTTCCAGAGAATAACATCATTATTTCTTCTCTTCTACCTTGAAAAGACCTTGGCCAGTTATTTAAAAAAAAAAAAAAGAAAAACAAGCTATCTGATCACTGCATTCCACTCAGAAACTTCTCTGTGGTTCATCATTGAAGTCTGAGATATACTGTAGACATCCTGCTGACCATCACCTCAACTAGGAGGGTGTCAGAGTTTTAGGTTATGAACTAAGAGATGCAACCCCGGGAAGCACTCACATCACAGGCAGAGACCCCCCCCCACACACACACACACTACCACCACAACTACAGAGAGAAGAGGACCTCAGGCGGAATCACGTCCAGAGAACAGCACCAATGAGGACCCATGGATCCACCAGAACCCAGAGGAGAGACCTGGCCAGACAGAGAGCCTTGTCAGCCACAGCCCCATACACCTCAGACCATCCACAGAGAGGAATGGGACTTGAGCGAAAACAGCACTCCAGGTCCACCCACAACCCACCTACAGTATGCTGAAATCTTCCAGGGTGAAAAAAATGAAAACAATAACAGTCATCAGTAACTGACATAGGGCAGGTGCGACAACTTCTACAACTTCAACCATTTCTTTACCTTAATGTGACCAATTTCAGTTACAAGCTGTGTTGTCCTCGAGAATAGAAACAAAAAAAATCTGAAACATGTTAAATGAATGGAAAAAAATTCCATACATTCATTGTTATAACAATGAGTTTTGCTGTGATCATTTTAATTAGCAAGACAAATATTTCACTGTTCTCAACTCCATTGAATGAAACCTTATAGAACACAATGAAATCAACTCACAATAACTTCATGGAATATTCAAGGACTAAACTCTGTAGAGTTTGAACTGAAGAGTCAAAACAATGAGTTCCTAAGTTAAATAAATTACCAAGAGATCATCATTTTACTTGAGACAGACACAGAGACAGTACATACTGCCTGATATCTAGAAATCCTGCTGCCATATTAAAGGTGCTCTAAGCGATGCCACGCGTTTTCAGGCTAAAACATTTTATGTCACTTACTGCAAACAGCACCTAACCAACCGCTAGCTGTCTGTGTCCTGAATACACTGTAAAAAAACGTGATCTCTGTGGACAGCCCAGATTCCAAGAACAGCAAGAAAAACAACCTGGGCAAACCTAGCCCATGAAAACATAATAAACTGTTCCAGCAAATCACAGACGAGATGCACGTTTAGGAGAGTTTCAATTGCACGGGAGCAGCACGGGAGGGAGGGGGAGGAAGTAGTGAGCTAGCTCTCTGTTTTGTTTGAAAGTCAACAGAAGTGACGTTACCCAGCATCGCTTAGAGCACCTTTAAATATGAACACTTCAAACATGGAAGAAAATCTGGGGGAAATGCAATTTGGTGCAAAGAAAATATGGCAACTTGAGAGAAAAAGGGACACACTTGGTTCAAACTAAAAAAGAAAGGCACCATTAACTGTAAAAACTATCTATTTATCTGTGCAGCCTATACCTCAGGATTCACCGTACCTTAATGAGGATTTCTTTAATGGGCCCCATGCAGTAATCAGCAGCTTCCAGGCCCTAGGAAATGTCCTCCAGGACTTAAATGCCCATACAGGCAAAGCACAAGATAAACATATATATCCCCGCATTCCCCACTACAAGACAAATGAATAATCCTGACAACTCCATTAAACAAGAATGTGTGTGTGTGTGTGTGTGTGTGTGTGTGTGTGTGTGTGTGTGTGCAAGAGAAAGAGAGAGGGGGAGAGGGAGGGTGATGAACAGAGTAGGAAGGGAAAGAGAGAATATCCCCTGTGGTGGTGAGGAGGAGCCTGGGGAGGGTAATAAGTGTCCGGTCAACGTGGCTCCGGGTAGGAGCCGCAGTAATGCCCCCTTGCCTGGAGCCTCTCACAGACCTAGCCTCACCTAGTACCGCAGGGAGAGAGAGAGGTGTGAGAGAGAGAGAGAGAGAGAGAGAGAGAGAGAGCTTGCCTCCACACACCCTGGACCCTCTCACAGACCCAGCCTCACCTAGTACCGCAGGGAGAGAGAGAGTGAGAGAGAGAGAGAAAGCTTGCCTCCACACACCCTGGCTCAATCTCAGAGAGTGGAGATTATTAATAGAGAGAGCTATTAGAGAAAATTAAAAATGGACACAGTGCCAATATCTTAGTCTCTTATCATCTGTCGTCTCTACTACCATACTTGTTCTTTCATCACTATTTCCCTCCTCCACTATAGCATTGTTGTTTAATCTATTTAATTATTCTATTGTATCTTTCCTGATATCTATTAATAGTACGTATTATTGTTATGAATCGTTTTATGTAGATTGATGTTTGTATGTGCTTTGACAACACAAGTACTCTTGTCATGTCAATAAAGCTTTTGAAATTGAAATTGAAACTCAGTTACAAAGGCTGCCCTAGAACTAACAGGGAGTGGGGGAGAGGGATGGATTGGAAGAGAGAGGGATGGGGCAGCGGAGATAGGAAGGGGTGAGAGAGAGAGATTGGAATAGAGAGATAGAATTGTTTAAATGAGTCAGGCAGATGTTGAGAGTGAGAAAGAGAAAAAAGAGATAGGGGAGCACTTTTTTTAAGTAAATTTTTTGGGCTTTTTTGGACAGGACAGTGAAGAGTGACAGGAAGTAAGTGGGAGAGAGAGATGGGGTGGGAATCGGGAAATGACCGGAGGTCGGATTCGAACCTGGGTACCAGGTGGGCACTCAGACCAGCACATGGTACAGTATGGGCGCTGTAGCCTGCTGCGCCACAGCGCTCCTGCATTCTGAGTCTTTTGAATAGATGTAAATGGACAGAAAGAGTGACATAGAGGAAGGGAGAAAAGGAGCAGAGAGAGAAGGATAGAGGGGCATGTTTTGGTCTGTGTTGGAGTTAAGCAGTCGAAGAGGAAGATAGAGAAATGGAAGGGAAAGAGAAAAGCAGAATAGGTAGAGAATAACTTAAAGGAGAAATTCTGGTAACGCTAATTAACAGTGCATAATAAGCAGTTAACAATTCATTACAAGCATTAACAAGCTCCTTGTTAACACTTACAACTGTTAACAAATATGCTTGTAAGTAACTTAAAAGGCTGCTTATTAACACTTACAAGCTGCATGTTAACAGTTAGTTAATGTTATTAAAGGATAACAACAGTTAACTAACTGTTAGTAATGAATTGTTAACTGCTTATTATGCACTGTTAATACCTAATAAGCACATGTTATTCTAAAGCATTAAAAATTCTTTAAATGCAGCCAACAAGTCAAGTCATTTTATATGTATAGCACATTTAAAAACAACAGTTGACCCAAAATGCTTCACAATGTGTGATGTTAGACATGACAATAATAACATAAGAAGACCAAACATTTGAGGGACAAGGATTCATATTTGAGACAGGATGTGCAGTGCAAGGGAAGGATAGCAATGTAACACAAACAGAGCATGGATAAAAGTAAGTGTGATTCATACAAAATAAGGTTAAAATAGAAGGTCAAGAGAATATAAGGTAAAGCAGTCAGGCAGCTACAGTGCTATTACACTCTGGGGGCATGTTTGTGAGCCCCACATGTACATGCCCCCAGAGTGTAGCGCTGTAGCTGCCTGGCTGCTTTAGCTGTTGGAAGTAGCAACTTGAGCTAGGTAAAACCGATTGTTTTTAGAACATGGAGAAACAGACCAGGATGGGGAAAGAGAGAGAGAGAGAGAGATAATGAGAGAAAATGTCTTTTTTTGCACAGAGTACACCTTTAGGAAAACATATTAAATGTGTTTTCCTGAAGATGTACTATGTGCATAAATTTACATGTCTGTATGTC
>NC_063207.1:9065727-9078227 GCF_017589495.1 Alosa alosa | reverse complement strand
TAGGCCTACCTGCAGAAATATTTTATGATGTGAAAAACTTGTGACAAAAACTGTGACATCCATAGTTCGTGTTCAACACTGGATGTACAAAGCTACAAAACTTTCTTACAGACACGAATTTTGGCAATGTTTTGTTGGCGTTTCTGAAGAGCCAATCAGCGATTTTGGCGCGGCCTTGAAAGCGCTTCTTGTTTTTTCAACCTTTTGTGTTGGCATGTAAACATCCAGTCCAAAACTAACATTGGCAGAATGAATGATGCTGGATTTGAACCAGAGATCCTTAGGTCAAATCTCACTCCTCTAACCACTGTGCTACGGCACTTCTTGCACATTGTGAAATTGCAATAATTTTTAATAATTTTCTTGCACATAGTGAAATTGCAATAATAATTCTTAATTTTGCTTACAAACTGACGGTTTTATGCCTTCACTAAACAAAAATTATGGAAATTAAACACCACTTTTCCATCATAAAGCTTCTTGTAAAAGGCATAAATTGTTAGATTTAAGACCTAGATTCGCTAGCTCTGTGTCTGCCTGTGCGCTCTATGGTGCGCGCCACCAACCCTGGCTGACAAGATCCCGCAGAGTCCCCAAAATGTATGAGTCCCCTGATTGACTAGACAGTAGGTGATGCAATGTGCTGATTGTCTCTTCAGAAACGCTTTCTAGACCTTGCCAAAATCGCTGTTTGGCTCTTCAGAAATGCCGACAAAACATTGCCAAAATTCGTGTCTGTAAAAAAGTTTTGTAGCTTTGTACATCCAGTGTTGCACACGAATGATGGATGTTGCACTTTTTGTCACACATGTTTGCACACAGACAAATGAATTCCACAGCTACAAAACAGTTCTACACATGTGCAAATCATATCCTCGAAGACAATTTTTTTTTGCACATGCACAAAATATTTCTACAAGTACAAAGTTTCCGTGCACAAGCACAAATAGTTATTGCCATTGTTTTGATCTCACAGATGTCATGGGGATCTAGATCGCCTGCAGCCTGGCCAAATTCTCTCACTCTCTCTCACACACTTTTTTTTACACACACACACTCACACATACATACACACACCTAGTGTTACAGAATCACTCTTACTTCAGTACACACACACACACACACACACACACACACACACACACACACACACACACACACACACAATACCCTTCTATAGTTTAATTGCCTCCCTCTGGCTGTTCCCCTCTGGTCATGGACATCACTGTCAGAAAGTGGACAAACACACACACACACACACACACACACACACATAGTGCTTTATTATATGCAAGCGTCAAATGGCATTGGACATTTATTTTAAGGATCACAGGGCCCCAAAAGCAGCTTTATAAGATGATCGCTTATGACAGATTTCCCATGTTAGCAAAAGTCTCCTCTCAGTAAGGAGGTACTGTGTGTGTGTGTGTGTGTGTGTGTGTGTGTGTGTGTGTGTGTGTGTGTGTCTGTGTGTGTCTGTGTCTGTGTGTCTGTGTGCATGACCGCATCTGTATGTACTGTATAACTACTCATGGAAGAATCATTTGCATTATGTAATGCATGGAGCTTCCTTTATAATATACTCAACTTCGCTCGCCGTTAATGTATCTCCATACAACACACACACACACACACACACACACACACAGAGAGAAGTAAAAGAAGCACATAAAGAAATGGTCCTATTTCCCCCAGTGTGGCTCTATTATAAATGTGTAGAGCCCATTAGAATGAATATGTTCCATAGGTCATCAACCCCACTCCTCAAGGTCTCTCAGCTGGGCCCTCCCTAATTAGTGTTATGTGATCGTTAACAGCTTAATGATATATGAGCCCCACGCTGTAACGTGCATGTCAATGTGTAATGGGGATGTGAGGCACTGTTCATTCAGGTGGAGCTCAAAGCGAAAACAGTGAATGAATAGGCGAAGAGGCATGGCCTGTATCTTCTTCTAATGCAAGCTAGGATCATGGAGGTGTTGCTTTATCCTAGTGCAAATCTTCCCAACATAAAGTGTGTGTGTTTGTGTGTGTGTGTGTGTAAGTTGAAATCAGCTGTCAGCTGTACTGTATTGTATTCAACATAGTTGTACTGGTTGGCATGGTTGGTTGTGTGTGTGTGTGTGTGTGTGTGTACCCTACTCTCGGTCACTGACATGCCCCTCTGATATCAGGAGATCTCCATCGCTCTCATAGGGAGCTTAAGAGAGAGAATGATAAGTTGTGTAATGTATGATCTAAGAGGCTGTGACATCATCAATATCCAGGTTCGCTCCTTGCCCAGAGATCTGTGTGCATGTGTGTGTGTGCGTGTGTGAGTGTGCCTGTGTGTGAGTGTGTGTCGGGTGTGTGTGAATCATATGGTTTCATCTCTCTGATGATAAGGAAGTAGCTCCTTTGATGACATGACTGGTAGTGATCTCATACACAGCTTTGATGTTATTAAATTTGTGCATTTGTGTGTGTCAGTGTAAGTGTGTGTGTGTGTGTGTGGTGTGTGTGTCAGTGTAAGTGTGTGTGCACGTACAGCGACAGAGATAAGGACGGTGTGTTTGTAAAGATCAATCTATTTCGAAGACCCTTTTGGACAAGGTGTGAGTCTGTGTTTGTGTGTCTGTGTGTGTGTGTGTGTGTGTGTGTGTGTGTGTGTGTGTGTGTGTGAGTGTAGCATTCCTTTGAGCTTATGACAGGTTGTTGTTCCTGTCGAGACTCATATTATTCCCAGAGAGAATGCATGGCACACAAACATACATAGACACACACACACACATACACACACATATGCAGACACAGTAGTGATGTACTGATATGTCAGGGATGAAACAGTAATTCAGTGGGACTGCACAACATTTTTGCACATACAGGGAGGCAGAGAGAGCACACACACACACACATACACGTACATACACACACACACACACACACACATACACACACAGAGACTCCTTCAGGAGCATACCTGACCTACATAGTCGACCCATTTTGCAGGATGTGGTATTTCTGTACGAATGAAGCATCACCGACTGTCCTGTGTGCTAGTTACAACAGGACACTATTCAGCTGTCCACAAGCCTCAGAAGCCCCACAGGTGAAGACACACACACACACACACACACCCACACACACATGCACACACACACACACACACACATATACACACACACATATACATACACACACACACACACACATATATATACACACACACACACACACACACACACACACACACCAAGGCTAAAATTCTAACATACTTTGAGAGGGACATGTCCTCCCCCAATATTCAGCTCTGATCATCATGAGCCTCCCTCCAGTGTTAAGACATCAGTTGTAACAATAGTCCTGTCACTCACCACTGTCCGAAATTATCACTTGCAGATGTAATGACAAGCCAAATTCAATAATTAGGCAGCTATAATGTATAGAATGCATTCTAGTTGATTACATTACATCTGTTATGTTATGATGTTATCATAAGTTATCTGGAGAAGGCTTACAATAGACAAGCCAATATTTCATGAGAGTGAAAATGGGAGAGAGACAGAATTAATTACAGACAGAGAGGGAAAGGGGAGAGTGAAGAAGGGAAAGATAGAGGGGGAAGAAGAGAGAGACCGAGAGAGAGAAAGAGGGAGGGAGGGAGTGCTCCGAGTGCTCTGATGTCTCCCAGGTCACAGATATCCGAGGCTTTGTTTGAGTTGTGATGATGAATTCTCTGTCTCGTTCACCTTCTTTGTCTTTCTGACTTTCTCCCTCTCTTCCACTTTCCCACAGTACTCACACTCTTACACACACACACACACACACTGCACACACACACACACACACACACACACACACACACACACACACACACACACACATGCACACACACACACACATGCACACACACACACTTACACACATATGCACAGCCATCTCATGGTGGGCCATCTGTGCTTTTGTTTAAAAAAAGGACAACTATCTCTCAGACCTTTGTTCTTTCACACACATACATACACACACACACACACACACACACACACACACACACACACACACACACACACACACACACACACACACACACACACACACTTCACACTTTCTTTGACACACTCTCTCATTCTCTTAACCACACACATACACACACGCACACTGTGGTGTCTGGCAGTGTTTTACAATAATCTAATTTTTAGAGCAGACTTTTATGCAATTTACTTCTTTATTTTTGCATATGTGTGTATTTGTTTGTGTATGTGTGTGTGTGTGTGTGTGTGTGTTATGTTTATGAGCTTTTGTGAGTTTGTGCAGTGAGAGTTCTCTCTGATGGGAATGAATTCCATTACTCTTCAACGAGCCTCTCCTCATTTTATCAGGGATTCATAGAATCGATGGCGAGAGAGAATAAGACTCTCTCCTGCTTTCCCCCGTCTGCATGGAAAAGCAATTATTGTTTTTTTCCCCCTCTTCCTTGTCTTTTCTCCCCTACTGCAAAAACCTCTCTAGCTTCCAGCAAAATTACATTACGCCGCCTCAGAAACTATGCAAGAGTACATCAGAAGCATTCAGTTAATGTTAAGTGTGTGTGTGTTTGTGTGTGCGCGCCCGCGAGTGTGTGTGTGTGTGTGTGAGTGTGTTGTTGGATGATGTAGGTCATCGTACGTTAGGGCATTCAAAAATGTAATTGGTCTCCATCAGGGCTATTACAGAACTCCCAGTTTAAATAACATGCAACGCACGCACGCACGCACGCACGCACGCACGCACGCACGCACGCACGCACGCACGCACGCACGCACGCACGCACGCACGCACGCACGCACGCACGCACGCACGCACGCACGCACGCACGCACGCACGCACGCACGCACGCACGCACGCACGCACGCACGCACGCACGCACGCACGCACGCACGCACGCACGCACGCACGCACGCACGCACGCACGCACGCACGCACGCACGCACGCACGCACGCACGCACGCACGCACGCACGCACGCACGCACGCACGCACGCACGCACGCACGCACGCACGCACGCACGCACGCACGCACGCACGCACGCACGCACGCACGCACGCACGCACGCACGCACGCACGCACGCACGCACGCACGCACGCACGCACGCACGCACGCACGCACGCACGCACGCACGCACGCACGCACGCACGCACGCACGCACGCACGCACGCACGCACGCACGCACGCACGCACGCACACACGCACGCACGCCACACACACACGCACGCACGCACGCACGCACGCACGCACGCACGCACGCACACACCAGACCCATCCATCCTCACTGCAGCACTAAAACACCTCAAACACACCAGCGTCGTATCAGCATGCTCACTCAAAAACAGCCAAAGTGTCAGCTCCAACACTTCTCTAAAACCAAGTGTCAAGCCAGCACTGCTAAAATAACAACCAGAGTGACAGGGCTTTTGCAAACAAGCCCTGCAAAGTAGGCCAGCTTATCATGGCACATCAAAATAAAATAGACAAAGTGTGCACGCACACACACACACACACACACACACACACACACACACACACACACACACACACACACACACACACACAATCTCACACATAATAGTGTGACAAACCAATTCAGTGTATGTCTGAATCAGCGCATTTTCAACCTCAAAACAACAGCCAGGCCAACAGAGACACAGAACACAACTGTTTTATAACACTTTAACACAGCACAAAACTCGAACATACTCTGAACCAGCGTTACAGAGACGGCCTCAACAGTATGCAGACCTAAGGTCAGGTGGGAATCAGTTACACCGAGCAGATATAAACTGAGCGAACTAGACTGCTGACCAATACTGCACAGTGGCCAGGCTGCAGAGCATCGAGGCAATACAGTGGGGAATGAGCAGATAGCTTTACCACACCGAGTGCACAATTACCCCACAGCGATTTGACCCTGGAGTCACCATTAGATGCCACTGCAGAGGGGATTACAGTTTCCTTTATTTGTGCTGATTCCGGTATTACATTGCTTGTGGGAGAGCCACGCACGGAATAATGCTGGCAGTGCAACTGGCCCTGGTTGACCCAAAATGGCCGACTTCAGATGAGGAAGTTAATTAAAGCCCTGGAATTGATAAATGCATAAAATTACTGAACAATCAAAGCTTTAAGAGAGGGACCAGCTGCTACCCGACAATGCAATCTTCATGTGTTTGTGTGTGTGTGTGTGTGTGTGTATAGACACTCTAAACCGATTATTTATTGAGGCAGGATGGGGAAAGGCATAAGGTATTGGAACGAATGTGAATGGCAGGCCAAATGATTTCCTGTAATTGCTTTCGACTGTGTTGCTTTGAAGTTTGGTATGTGTGACGGAGTGTGTGTGCGTGTGTGTGTAGGCATGAGTGTGTGAGGTGTTTGTGTGTATTCATTTGGGTTTGTGTATGAGGTGTGTGTATGCATATACCCCCCATCCTTGGTCTCCAGGCACATGGTTATTATCTGTTTTGATCTCAGTGTGTGTGCAGGCATCTATACGTCTTTATGACTTTATGTGTGGGGGACGTGGATCCTGAGTGTGTGGTTGTGTGTGTGTGTGTGTGTGTGTGTTTGTCTGTGTGCATGTGTGTGTAATCAACCAATCATTGTGTTGGATGAGTCTGCTCTTAATGGGATTATCCCTGCTGTTTCCTGCCCTGGTCTCTATTGATCTCTCTCTCTCTCTCTCTCACACACACACACACACACACACACACACACACACATACACACACACACACACACACACACACACACACACACACACACATGCAGTCTTTTCATTTTTAAAGGAAGTGAGGGATGCTGTGCTGACGTATTCACTCATCTTTCATCCCCCCATCTTGGGGCCCGCCCTCCCTTCAACTTTCCTCTCCACCTCACACACACTCTCACACACACACACACACACACACACACACACACACACACACACACACACACACACCCTTCTCCACCTGTGGTTCTCTCAAAGTCAGAGTGGCTTACGCACCGTCTGTCAGATGGTGCCTGTGTGTGTGTGTGAGTGAGTGAATGAGAAGAGAGAGAGAGTGAGCTTGAGAGAGAGGAAGAGATGTCTATGTGTGTGTGTGTGTGTGTATGTGTATGTGTGTGTGTGTGTGTGTGTGTGTGTGTGTGTGTGTGTGTGTGTGTGTGTGTGTGTGTTTGCTAGAATGCCAGAGGAGCAGACGGTCTCTCACATCCTGACAACGCCATGTTCCTCTTTCCTCCCTGACATATCGACATTTCATCCCACCACTCCACCCCTCCCCTGCTGTCCCCCTCCGCTCATCCCTCCCTCTCTACCTCTCCTTCCCTCGCTCTCCCTCTCCACTCATCCCTCCCTCTCTACCTCTCCTTCCCTCGCTCTCCCCCTCTGCTCATCCCTCTCTCTCTACCTCTCCTTCCCTCACTCTCCCCCTCCGCTCATCCCTCCCTCTCTACCTCTCCTTCCCTCGCTCTCCCTCTCCACTCATCCCTCCCTCTCTACCTCTCCTTCCCTCGCTCTCCCCCTCTGCTCATCCCTCTCTCTCTACCTCTCCTTCCCTCACTCTCCCCCTCCGCTCATCCCTCCCTCTCTACCTCTCCTTCCCTCACTCTGTTCCTCCTTCAATTTTCTGTCCTCCCTGTGCTCCTTTTCCCTCTGCTTTCATCCCTTTCTCCTTTCATCCTCTCATCCTCTCATCCTCTCATCCTCTCTCAGCTTTCTACAGCCCTCTCTTGTTTCCTCTACCTCTCTCCCCTCTTCACTTTCTATCTCTCGTGATTTGGCTCTCTAGCTCCCTCTCTCATGTTTCACTCTCTTCTCCTATTTCTCTACCTTTCCTTTTTTTGCTATGCTGGTGGTGGTGTGTGTGTGTGAGTGTGTGTGTGTGTGTGTGTGTGTGTGTGTGTGTGTGTAGAGGCTGCTCAATATGTGGATCACAGCTCCTATACTGCAGCCTGTAAAAATCACATAGCACTCAAGTCAAAAAACACAAATGGTTCCAAATCTCTTTCTCTCACACACGTACTGTACACACACACTCAAATACACACACAGACACCCCCCACACACACACACACACACACACACTGTAACCACTGATCTTGGCATCTTTTCTGTTGTACCTGTAGCACCTAACTACGATCAGGGAAACCCAAAAAAGCACTGTTATTGCAGTCAAGAAAAACAGTGTAAAATTCATCTTCAAGAACCATAATCCAGGTCACTTTGCCTATCCATTCACTGTAGATAAAATCCCCACTCTGAAGCAAATAGTAAGCTAAAAGAACAAATGCAGACATATCCAAGGAAACAGAGTGGTTTAGTCAGCCTAAAGATGTCATTGCTGAGATATTTTCCAAGGAAAGTCAGACCAAGGAGTTTTTCAAGTGTCATTTTTTTTGTCCTGACGAGTATTTCTTTAATGGTGTGTGTGTGTGTGTTTGTGTGATCGAGAACCATTTGGGTTTCTATGATGGGAAGGAGATAATGGCTTTAAAAAAAAAACTACTCCAGTAGGTAGATTCACAAGGAGAAAAAAAGGGCCAAAGTGGAACATGAAAAAGCAAACACTCTAAGAGTCTCTAATGATAGAGCCCACATCTAGCATTATCTGAGAAGCTTTCCCATCTCACAAATGGAAAAAAGAAATCACCTTCCTTAGAAGCTACGTGGCTACAGCAAAGAGATGGTGGGGGAGGGGCTTGAGATGGCCTGGCTGACACCAGCCACCAGATACCTTTCTCAATAGAGAATAGGTCTGGAAACCCACCTCCGATTTCCAAGAGGTGTTACCAGTGGTAAAATCAAACTTAACTTGGTATATTAAAGTCGTACAGAATACTTTCCGAAGTACAGCAAATACATCTTTCTTGTAAATAGAGGCTTTACATGCTGTTTACTCCATTAAAAAAAACACATCCCTGTTGTTTAAACCTGGCACCAGTAGTGAAGTCATCTTTCTTGTTATCGCCTTGTCTTCAGGCTGGCACAGACCAAGCGATTATTCATAAACCACTTATCGTGTTCATCGCACACACACACACACAAATTCACACTCACACTCACACACACACACACACACACACACACACACACACACACACACACACACACACACACACCACACTCACACTCACACTCACACTCAGGGCCAGATGTACTAACGCTTTTGCGCCCACCTCAGGCGTATTTGTTTCGCAACGTGCGTGTAAATTCATTGCGAGGTATGTACAAACAGGCCGCAATGATGTAAAAGCGCAAACTGCCTGTCACTAGAGCTGAAAGTGGCAGATTGCGTTTGTCATGTCATGCATATGCATCATGGGAGGATCCAGGGGAAAGTGGGAGTTTAGCGTAAAAAAAGATGGGAGGGGAAGAGTAAAGAGCCTAGTTATGTATTCCCAAGGGATGTACAAAGACTGCTCCTGAAAGCGCATCGTCTATTCTGCTGCCTCTAAATACTTCCACCTTGTAAAAAGCAGGTGTTAATCCAAATTGCAGTTCAATGCGTCAATAAGAGAGCCTTTCAAAGACAACAGAATCGCTATTCAGAGCAGCAGTTTTTGTGGTGAAAGTATTTGTACTACCAAAAGCAACCTTAACTTTCTTTGGCCTTTTGAATGTCTTACTTTCACTTTCACGTCATTCACTTAAACTTTCCTACTTGCTAGATTTGACCAATCTTCCATAGCCTACGTGCACAAGTAGTTTGAGTAGAACTACTGATCTTATTTCATGATCGCTAAACGTTTTCTTTTTAATGTTGTCATCAGTTAACTTCATTCAACTGCGCTTGTATGTAGGCGCTGCCATTCAGTTGTGGACGTTCGTAAATTGCGTTTATGGGTGGAGAAAGGCAGAGAAAGGCGCAGTTTACACTAAGGATTGAACGATTGATAAATACGACGGAAACTTGGGTCTGACAGCGTTTGCAATCTGCGGTGTGTCCATGACGCTGATAACGCTACGTTCGCAAATGTACGTACATCTGGCCCTCACACACACACACACACACACACACACACCACCCACACACACACACACACACACACACACACACACACACACACACACACACACACCACCCCACACACCACCCACACACACACACACACACACACACCACCCACACACACACACACACACACACACACACACACACACACACACACACACACACACCCACACACACCACCCACACACACACACACACACACACACACCCACACACACACACACACACACACACACACACACACACACACACACACACACACACACACACACACACACACTCAAACTTCGAGGGCCAAAACAACCCTTTTTTCTCGAGTGGTCCTATTTTTAAGCAGTTGATTTGATCCTCAATAAAAAGAGGAAGAGAGTAGTAGAGAAGGAGGAAGAGAGGAAGAGAAAAAGAAAAGAGATAGAACAAAGACAGCAGTAGGAAGAGAAAAAGAAAATAAAAGAGATAGAACAAAGACAGCAGGAAGAAGAGAAAAAGTTGAGAGACAGAGCAAAGACAGCGGGAGCAATTTGAGTGTTTGCTTTTCACCGTGCGGACTTTATCAGAACGGACGCCTGGGAGAGCAGCTGCAGAGACTCAGCAGTGTGTTGCATACTGCAGACTGCAAGGCTCTCACACTGATGTTGATACAGAAGCTAGATTCAAAGAGGCAAGTTAAGGGTATGTTGTCTACGACGCACACACACACACACACACTGATAAGGAGGCTGTCATAACAACTTAAAAATGGATGGTTGCCATCTTGCCATCTGTTGGGAGTTGGCTCGGGTGTAGTCAGTAGTAGGTTCTTTTATGTGGAATGTTCTTTGACAGACTGAGTGGATGTCTTAGGAGAGTGGCAGTGGCAAGTTCAGGGGTCCAGACAATGCAAATCCACACTGCCACCACTCCGACCCCACCTGTGGGACTAGGGACAAGCAAAAAAAGACTTAATGACACGAGTCAGATGACAGATCCACTCCTTTTTCCAAAACAAAAAATGGCCAAGACTTTGTCTTGTGAGTCAACCTTTTTGCCCTCCGTACCTTTAATGTCAGGACATTGGAGTGATCCCGTCTAGACTCACTTATCCCTGCAGGACACTGGGATAAGGAGATTAAAAAAAGGAGATCCTTCTTCCCGGGCAGTTAAGTCCACCTTCTTCTTTTTTGCCAGCTCATTATAAGTCTCCTGAGATACTGACCCAATGTGGTAAGCCATCTGTGAAAAACAGCTCATTTTATCACAAGGTGTAAATAAACAAAGGAGTAAAAACTTCACCTGTCCAGTTTCTATCTGTCCTCAGGTTTCACTGGCAGACTGTGGTCCAGTTTGAGGCATACTGTATATCCAGCGTGAAGTTAGCGTTAAGGGCCTGTGTCCACCCATCACGTTTTTCGCGCGGACAGCAGCTATTTTCTATGAAGTTCAGCGTTCACAGCGCTCAGCGCCCTCGGCGGAAAAAAGCCCTCGCCACTGACGGTCGTTTTCCGCAGCACTCAGAGCGCTGAAAGCTGAAATCAGTTAAACTTTTAAAACAGCACTGGGCCTCGTCAAAGTCACTTCTCTCTCGATAACCAATCAAAACTTCATCACCAAGCAACAATAAACACTTGACAGAGCACTCTGAATATGAGATTGAGGGCACAGGCCCTAATGATGCCCTACCTCTACCTTTCCTACACCTGGAGAGTTCTGCACAAGGCTTGGTCTAATTCCAGGCGTCTGGGACCAGAGACGTGTGTGTGTGCGTGTGTGTGTGTGTATTTATGAGATGGAAAGTGGCCATGATGGAAGATGACAGCAGGGTGAAGAGGAGGAGGAGAATGAGAACCAAAGCTGTTCTGAGTGAGTCAGCTTCATCCCTGGCCCATCTTCACCCTCCTCTCCACTCCACTCCAGTTCAGTCCAGTTTAGCTGTTATGCAGGGCGCACACAGCAGAGTAATCTGCCCTAGTAGAGGCAGTCTGGGCAGCATATCAGCAGCATATGGGGGGGGGGGAACCCCTGTCTTCTTACCCTTTACCCTCTTCCAGTTAGGGCAGAAGTCATGTGACAGGCATGTCTGTGTTTACTTTACCCGGCAGGTTTGAGATGCTGATGGTGATCCCTCTGCTGCACCCGTGACTCTCTCTCCATTACCTGTCCACAGGTGTTCCGAGCGGGCTGTGTTCGGGCCGGTGGGACTGCCTGCATGCGGGGACACGTGCTCGAGCGACGAGACGTGCAGCCCGCGTCTGCGCACGCTGCGCAGTGTGTGGCGGGCGGCGGCAGCGTCAAGCTGGGCCCGGGGGCGCGTAACCACTGCGAGAACGCCGTCGCCGCCCTCATGGCCAGTCCGCTGCACCGCTGCCAGTGTAAGAGGGGCATGAAGAGGGAGAAAAACTGCTTGAGCATCTACTGGAGCCTGCAGCAGACCATACTGCATGGTAAACACACACACACACACACACACACACACACACACATACACACTTACACGTCCATGCTAACACACA
>NC_063207.1:9058227-9060727 GCF_017589495.1 Alosa alosa | reverse complement strand
CACACACACACACACACACACAGAGAAATTGAAACGCAAGTGCATACACACAAGAACATGTACTTGCTGAACCCCCAAACTGGGCTAATCAGTGGCACTCACTCTTTCTCTTAATGAATACACTAAATCATTTAGCCATTCGCTCAGCACAGGCATTCTGTGAGATAATGGAAATACACACTTAAAGGTATACTATGCAGTATCAGGTTTTATTGCCGACTGTAGAGCTCTCACTAGAGTCCCGATATATTTATATAAATCTGTTTGATCTACTGCCCTCTGGGAAGAGGTACAGAAGCCCGCGCCCCCCCGACTACCAGACTCACCAACAGCTTCATACACCAAGCTGTAAGGATGCTGAACTCTCCTCCCTCTCCCCTCCACCCTCAGCTACATAACATCCTGGACATTGGACCCACAATGGCCGCCTGCACTACTCCACTTGCACACTTGAACACTTACACACTTGTACACTTTACAACTTGGTGTTGTTGTCCTGAAAACACAACACTTCTGCTGCTCTTACATAACTTGCACCACTATGCCACTTTCTTTATTACTTAGGTCAAACAGAACTACCCAAGCCTTTTATTGGCCTGACTTTGCACTAGTATTTTATTGACTGTCTATGCACAATTTCAACCAAATTTTGCTGCTCTTATTTTTTCATTATTATATGTGCCCTCTATTTACTTATTTACTTACTTTTTGTTTACTTGAATGTTATGTTTGCCTGTGGACTTAAATTGGTAAAATATGTCTTGTCTTCACCGTGGATAGTGAGAAACGTAATTTCGATCTCTTTGTATGTCTGGAACATGTGAAGAAATTGACAATAAAGCTGACTTTGACTTTGACTTTGACTTTGACTTTGACTTTGACTTTGACTTTGACTTTGACTTTGATTTATATTTTACTCTGCCGTTGTAAATAGCCTACTTCTCGTGGCTTGTTCCTCCTGTACACAATGAAAATGCTTTTGTTGTGGAGGCGAAGGATTAACAACAGGCAAAAACTATCTCTAAAGAGCTATCTACTGCCAAGGTAATGTTTCACGATTCTCGCGAGAAGTCTTCGGGTGGACAAGTTGGATGGCTGGTTCTCTCATTAGCGGCTCACTATGCCTATGCTATAGGGCTATGACAGGTGAAAGATTAGCCTATTACGAGTTCATTTAAGATCAAAATGGCTTCGTAAAGTTTATATTAAGGTGGACATTGTGCATAGTGTACCTACTCGGTCTTTATAAACAAGTACATTTACCGCCAGATCTCATGTGGCATATTACATTGACTTGTATCCTTTTTGTTCTCCATCTTCCTTTCTCTCTGTCACACTCTCTCTCCTTCTGTTTTTTTCCTTACTCTCTTTCTCTCTCTTTCTTGTTTCCCGCTGTCTCACTCTCTCCTTTTGTTTTTCTGTCTCTCACACTTTCTCTTTCTCTCTGTCTTTCTCTCTGTCTGTCTCTCTGGCTGTCTCTCTCGTTTTGTTATTCTGTTTGTCTCTTTATCTCTCTCTCACTCACACTCTCTTATTCTATTTTTCTCTTTCTTTCTGTCTCTCTCTGTCTTTCTTTCTTTCTCTTTCTCTGTCTGGTCTACCTCTATCTGCCTCTCTCTCCCATTCCCTCAGAGTCCGAGGTGGGCATGACGGCGGTCAACCGCTGCCTGGACGCGGCGAAGGCCTGCAATGTGGACGAGGCGTGCCAGAAGCTGCGCACCGAGTACGTGTCGGCGTGCATCGGAGCATCCGCCTCCTCGACCCGCAGCGGTCAGCAGCCTTGCAACCGGATGCGCTGCAGCAAGGCGCTGCGCAAGTTCTTTGACCGCGTGCCGCCGGCGCATGCCCACGCGCTGCTCTTCTGCCCGTGCCAGGACACAGCATGCGGCGAGCGCCGGCGCCAGACTGTGGTGCCCGCCTGCTCCTACGAGGAGGGCCCGGCCGCCGACAAGCCCAACTGTCTGCAGCAGCTGCGCGTCTGCACCGCCGACTACGTCTGCAAGTCAGTTGCCTCCACACACACACACACACACACACACACACACACACACACACACACACACACACACACACACACACACACCCATAAGCATAGACGTACATGCATACACCCACAAACATACAGTATATGCACAAGCATACAGACACAAGCATACTCCATACCTGTCATCCCATCTCTGTAGCGAAATAGCCTTGCTAAATTCCTTTAAAGGGAAACTTGGCAGGATTTCCCCCTCTGCTGGAGAAATTGTGCATTATGCTATTTCAAACTGTGGGAAAAGGTAACGATAAAGCACATGGATTTGTTTACAAGCTAGCTTAACGGTTAGCATAAGTTTGGCAGAACTATGTGGATAAATAAGGTAAGAAACACGATTTAAAAACGAAGTTTCTTGTTTCTCACTTCTCTTTCCGGGACGGTAGTCTCAATGTTGCAAGGTTGGTTTTTCATTTGGGGACGCTTAGGGTGCAGCGGGGAAAGTCACCATTTTCACCGGAA
>NC_063207.1:9045727-9050727 GCF_017589495.1 Alosa alosa | reverse complement strand
TGTTAGCAGATAACTGGACCACACTAGGACATAATCATAATTGTAATGGAAATAGCGGCTTCTCTTTTTGAAATGTAGTCCAAATTTCCATCAAACATAAGTTTAAGTACCAATAAAATTTCCACATATAATTTGAGCAACATAGCAACTCATATAAATTCGAGAACTTAACCATTAAAGTTTTCCATCAAACTTTTGTCCACTCCGACACATTTTCCATATATATGCTATAAAAGTACATTATATGATGATGCAACTTACTTAACCAGTCTTATCTTAATGGCGTTAACCCATTTGAACACACATTTATCATTAAAAATATACATGTCTAAGAATTGGCAATGATCAGTTGCCATGACTTTTTTATATATTTTAACGGATCCAGATTAAACAAAAACAAATCATGATATGTCAAGGAGGTTTAATTTTTTGACCTCGTGTAACAAAGCGCTCTGAAGCTGAAAGGAAAATAATCTATGTGTGCACTGCAGAGGGATACTCAAAGCCATTTCTTAAGGGACACCAGGCAACGTTTTTGTGTTAATTAATCATCTTCGTAAGTCGGTATGGTTAAATGAGTCATTACGGGTGAATGAAGGCTCTCTCGCCCGCCCCTACTGACTATAGGAAGAATATCCCACTTGCAAGTTCGGTGTATCCTACCCGCCGACCGAAGCAGGATCAGTTTACAGCACAGAGGCAGGCTAACGAAACGCTAGAGATTGTTGCAAACGTGTGTATAATGGCAGAGCCGGCGAAGAAGCAGCGAAAACCATTGGCGGAAGACGCAAAGAAAAGGAAAAGAGCTTCAGACCGAGCAAGGGGGAGTTTCGTAGAGAAAAAGCATCAGGCTTGCCTGGTGCCCCTTTAAGGGACAAGAGCATTTCCACATTCCCTATTGCAAGTATTCTACTATAGCAAACTCTCTTTCTCTTTCTCTCTCTCTCTCTCTGTGTGAATGGGTTTGTGTGTGTGTGTGTGTGTGTGTGTGTGTATGTATGTGTATGTTTATGTGTGAGAGTGCATTTACACTATTTGTTTGTTTGCTTGGGACAGATGCATAGCTGAGCATGTGCACTGTCCATGTGGAATACATTTAAGTGGTGAGAGGTACAGTATGTGCGCTGCCTGCTCAGGTGAAAGTGGTCAACTGCTCCCAGGTGACGGGCTGTCACATGGCTCGCATGTGCTCTCCTACATTTGACATGTGACCTCAAAGGCGCTCTCCTGACAATCATCGCCAAGGTTACAGCAATCACTATGACAATGTCCAGGAGAAGAACAGCACACTAAGGAGCCTGAAACCAGACCAAGGAAAAGTAGATCCACATATTGAGGAAAGACGGTAGAAAATAGTCTATGTGTTGTAGAAAAAATAAAGAAAGTGTGAAAAGGTGAAAAGACTAAACAGGAAACAACAAAAGGGTAATAAATCAGAGGTCGGTTGAAAAAGAGAGAAAGAAAGAGAAAGAGAGAGAGAGAACAGCTGACAGGAGCACGAGGAAGCCAGTGAAAGAAGCAAGAAGGGCACATTGTGTTGTATGTCCTCGTTCTTCCGCCAATACAGATAGTTTGGGGGCCGATCCACCGGGAGCCGCGGATGTTGTTCTGTTGTGTTTGGGGACAAAAGGAAATCAATGTGTTTAAACGAGTCCTCTCAGCTCCTGCCCACTCCTGCCCACCCCTGCCTCGCAAGCACCTCTGCTGCTCTGCTGCCCGTCCACCCCCCGCCCCCGACACACACACCACCCACCCCCACCTCCGCCTCCACCCCCCGCCCCCGACACACACACCACACACCCCCACCTCTGCCCTCACCCTCGCCCCCCCCGACACACACACACACCACCCACACCCACCTCCGCCCCCACCCTTGCCCCCCCGACACACACACCACCCACACCTGCCCAATCCTTCTCCCTACCAACGCCTCTCCCGCGCTCCGGCAGTTTTTCAGAGCACGCTCCAAGCGAGAGCCTTTCAGCCACACAAAAGAAACAACTCCTGTCATTTTCCCCCTCAGACGGACAAAGGATCCATCATCGAAGGGCACAGTAGGCAACAGTGCAGAGAGAGGGAGAAACACAAGGTAGAGAGAGATACAGAGAGAGAGAGAGAGAGGGAGAGAGAGAGAGAGAGAGAGAGAGAGAGAGGGAGAGGGAGGGATGGAGGAACAGAGGGTAGAGACAGATTGAGAGAGAGAAAGAGAGATACAGAGAGAGAGAGAGAGAGAGAGAGAGAGAAAAGAGAGAGGGAGGGAGGGAGTAACAGAGGGTAGAGACAGATATAGAGAAAGAGGGAGAGAGAGAGAGAGAGAAAAAAAAAGTAAAGGCGGGCTGGCGGAGGGTGGTGGGGGTTGGGGTGACAGGGGGGGGGGGGGTTGAGTGATAAAGCGCAGGCAGGCTGACTGGCCCTCTGTTCCCGGCCCACTGATAGTGTGGCCCTTTTAACATCACAGGCTTTCGGCCCTCTCCCAAGTTCAAGTGATTATCCCTCAATGCGGAAAAAAGCCTTTCCCGCATCACAGCTTGAAAAAGCTGAGTTGCTCTGCAGTCTATACAAGTAAGAAAGTACCACACTGCAGTACACAAACAAAGGATTCAGTGTGTGCGTGTGTGTGCACGCACGTCAGTGTGTGTGTGCGTGTCAGTGTGTGTGTGCGTGCGTCAGAGTGTGTGTGTGTGTGTGTGTGTGTGTGTGTGTGTGTGTGTGTGTGTGTGTCTGTCTGTGCGCGTACGTCAGTGTGTGTGTGTGTGTGTGTGTGTGTGTGTGTGTGGGTGCGGGTGCGCGTACGTCAGTGTGTGTGTGTGTGTGTGCACGCATGTCAGTGTCTGCTCTGGTCTGTTACCTCTCCATCGAGAGTTACTGTCTTCAAGTATTTTTGTCTCTTTAATCATCTTTTAATCATCTATCTCTATCCTTCTCTCCCTTCATCCTCTCTCCCTTCATCCCCATTTCCCCATCTCTCTTTTCCCTTCTTTCTCTTCATTTCTCCATCTCTCTTTTCCCTTCTTTCTCTTCATTTCTCCATCTCTTTTCTTCTCCCACTCTCCCCCCTTCTCTTTCCTCCCACAGGGAGTACCATCACTCCTAACTATCTGGACAACACCACGTCTAACGTCGGGCCCTGGTGCTCCTGCTCGGCCAGTGGCAACCACCGCGAGCAGTGCCACGACTTCCTCAGCTTCTTCCACAACAACGCCTGCCTGAGTGAGTGACAGCTGTCAGTCATCCTGACTCGTCAGTCAGCTTATGGCCGACATTCTCTCTTTTAGCGTGTTATAGGCTTTCCTTCAGAGCTGTTCTTAATACGTTGAGCTGTAGTCACAGTAAACACTCCTTTACAACAGTTCATCTTGGCACGTACATCAACACACACACACACACACACCCATGGCACTCATTCAGAAATGGCCACATTCAGGAGGACCTCAGGAATGCCAATTGGATGTATGTACTGTACACCTACTGAAAACTAAGCCATTTCATGTCAATACAGTTGCTAATTCTCAGCTACACACAAAACGTTCTCTTAGAAATACAACCATTGGTGAACCAATGATTGTGTAGACAAAGTTTATTCTTTACTCTTTTCTTTATTAATGATTATCTTAACATTAATAATCTTTACATTATTAATGATTAATAGACCAGGTAGAGTAGAGAGTAGAGTAGAGTAGAGTATAATTTATTTATCCCGAGGGAAATTAAGGTGTCCAGTAGCATACATACATAAATACAGAATAGAAAAACACAAAGACATTACACTCATCATTGCACATACGTTCACCATACAGCACACGCTTACATACATCTAGCCAAAGTCAGATCTATCACACATACACACACACACACACACACACACACACACACACACACAGCTGTGGTTGTGATGAGAAGAAAATAGTGGTTCATCACATGTGCCATAGCTGAGTGGTACATAGCAAGAGCAGCTAGCTAGCAAGAGGTGCACAAAAGGCTCTTTCTGTGCGCTCATTTATTTCCGGTGGAAATCTACAGTAACATCTTCTATTATATTCTGCCCCCTACACTCCAACACTGAATATCTTGTTTGCCCAATAATAACAATTTTAACACACACATAAATCCTTCTTTGCCGTAACATGCTGATTCCCTAGTGCAACACCCAACTGGGTCGGAAAAAGTACTACACTACCCAACACCATAACCTGTAAAAGCTGGTAAAACAGAGCCTTTGATTGGGATGATAAAAACTATTTTCTCATCTCGACAGTTGAATTTACTCAATGGAAATGGAAGTTAGTCATCTTCTTGTGTGAGATTAAAATAGAAGCATGTCAAACTATCATTAGGCTGCAAATGTTGAAAATGTGTACGTTTGAAAGGGCTCATGTGATAGTAGTTCCTTCACTCGGAATTTTAAATATGTACACAGTCTGGTACCTTGGCCTTTTTTTAATTTTTCTGTTAGTTTTTTTGCTCGAAATGATATGTTGTATGTTTATGAGTCACGTCGTAGCTGGTTAGCCTAAGGCATGGTCTAAAACTCTTTATATACAGATTTTTCCAGACATTGATTGGAGAAATGAATGGGAAACTTACTTCCGGAAACTAAGCTCTCTCGGAGGAGGGGCGAGACTGTTGAGTTCAATTATATGGATATGTCCAGGATAAAGATGGACAGCTTTGCCAGACATTCAGTGAACAGCTCAGATAGAGGTATTGATCAGCTGATGAATGCAAAAGTGCCAGAAGTTATCACTCTTGTGCTGGACAACTTTTTCTGACCCCTGACCTGGAAGTGGGATTTGGCTTCTATGGTAAGGTCGTGCCTAATGGCTGAATTACACCCATGGAAAAATCTTTTACCAACCCCATTCACACAGATGTCATATTGCTTAATAATAGCACATAAAGACAGCATCCTTGGGTCACGGCTGTCATATTGCCAATACTTCTCACCTTCAGAGCACTTAATCTTAACAAGTGTATCAGCAGCAGAAATTCATCTATTCAGG
>NC_063207.1:9010727-9040727 GCF_017589495.1 Alosa alosa | reverse complement strand
GTGTACCTGTGTGTGTGTGTGTGTGTGTGTGTGTGTGTGTGTGTGTGTGTGTGTGTGTGTGTGTGTTTAAAGCGCACAGGCCTGCAGTGCAGCACCAGCATTTACAGTACAGTAAAACGAGCCTGACAGGCTTAAGCCCTTCCCTCTCTCTCTGTCTCTCTTTCTCTCTCTCTCTCTCTGTCTCTGTCTCTCTCTCTGTCTCTCTCTCTCTCTGTCTCTCTGTCTCTCTCTCTCTGTCTCTCTGTCTCTCTCTCCCTCTCCTACTGTGTCTGTCAAGCGGCCGGCTGTCCTGCTGATAGATGGTGGCTGGCTAAAATTCGGCCAGTGCGTGTCGTGCGGTGAGGTGAAGGATGTCTGGGAGGACGCTACTGAGGGCCCAGCTGAGATCCACATGGCGGCTCTTTTCACGTTAGCCTGAGGAACTAGCATGATGCGGCACACACGGGCAGCAAGAGCTCTCTCTCTATATGAACCACACCCTGGGCTAACACACCCACACACCCACACACACACACACACACACACACACACACACACACACACACACACACACACACACACACAGCACACACACACACACACACAGCACACACACACACACACACACACACACACACACACAATAATACACACACACACACACACACACACACACACACACAGCACACCCACACCTACACACAAATACTGTATTTGCTCACAAATACATACACACACACCAGCGCTCTGTTTCTCTCTCATACACACTGAGTATACAAACTCCAAGGGTGGAGAGAGAGGAGGAGTTTTGGTTGTCAGTCATTTGCTTCCAGCCCTGTTGTTACATGTATTAAGATTTAGAAAGAACCATTTCAGCACAGCACAGCAAGTTACACAAAGGCCAAATGATGTAAACTTGGGTAAGCCCCATCTGCAAGGGGGGAGATCACATTAGCACTTCAGCTGCACTGACAGAAAAATGCGATGCTAGAAATGTCGAGGCAGCAGTAGAGACACAAAGCATTAGTGATCAACACTTCAAACCGGAGCTGCTGAAAAACAATGCATCATAGTTACAGCACAGATGTGATAGACTGACATTTAGCAAGAAAGGGAATGTTTAGTTGCGATTTGTCTTTTCCTGTCTTGCCAGACATGTCCTAAACAGTGAATCATGAGTGGCGTGTGAGTGTGTGTATTAACCGCGTGGTTGTGTATTAACCCCCTCTGCTCAGGATTAAAGGCTCCTTCTCTATGTTCTCTGTGCACATGGCGCACTGTCACACAGACGGAGGAGGACCAGTCACAGCAGACACCAGACACACCATACACACACACACCATAAACACACACACACACACACACACACACACACAGAGTGAGAGAGAGACATTCGCACACACACAGACATGCGCACACACATACCCACACACACGCGCGCGCACACATACCCCCACACACACACACATACCCACACACACACACATACCCACGCACACACAGACAAACACACACACGCACACACACAGACACACACACACACACACACACGCATAGCTGTGTGTGAAGCTCCTGTCAGACAGCAGGCTGCAGTCAGCGTCAGGCTGCTGCTTTAACTACCTTAACTGCTCTAACTGCTTCCGCTCCTCGCAACAGTGAAATGTGGCAGACCTGATGGCGGTGTGATGGTGCGATTGTGTGGTGTTGTAGCCTGTCGCCATCCCATGGCTTTAGACAGACACTTCTCCAGATAGACACTTCTCCAGACAGACAGAAGGAAAATTCCGGAAGTTGATTTTTTTTTCTCCCAGGTAGCCGTGCTATGTCATTATTGTATTTGGTGAGGCTTTTTTGAGACAGCAGGGGTCCTGCTTGAAGGTAATGGGGTAGGGATGTCTCTCGCCTTATCTGTTCATTACTTCCTTTCTTCTGTCTTGCTCTCTCTTCCGTCTGTCCATGTTATCACCTCTCCTATATCTCCCCTTCTCTCTTTCTCTCTCTCTCTTCTCCCCTTCTCTCTTTGCTCAGAGGCAGGGATGGGGTTAGCTTGCTGATACAGTGCCCCTTCTGGCCCTGGATGTGGCAGTAATTGAGCGTAATTTGCTCCTGCAGTAAAACCCACGAGTGGATAGAGAAATAGAACTAGGAATAGGAGAGGGAGAGAGAGAAAGACAGGATGAGAGTGATAGGAGGAAAGTGTCAGGTAAGAGAGGAAAAACAGCAGCAGACGAGAGAGAGAAAGGAGAGAGAGAGAGAGAGAGAGAGAGAGAGAGAGTAAAGGGTTTCAGGGGCAGCGCTCAAGTGTCAAACAAAAACACAGCTGACACATTCAAAGGGTCCCCTGCCGGCATGGCCTCAACATTGCACACAGTAAAACACACTCTCTCTCTCTCTTCTCCCCTTCTCTCTCTCTTTCTCTACTCTCTCTCTCTTCTCCCCTTCTCTCACTATTTCTCTACTCTCTCTCTCTTCCCCCTTCTCTCTTTCTCTACTCTCTCTCTTCTCCTTCTCTCACTATTCTCTCTTTCTCTCTCTTCTCCCCTTCTCTCTCTCTTTCTCTACTCTCTCTCTTTCTTCTCCCCTTCTCTCTCTTCTCCCCTTCTCTCTCTCTTTCCTCTCTCTCTCTCTTCTCCCTTCTCTCACTCTTTCTCTACTCTCTCTCTTTCTCCCCTTCTCTCTCTCTTCTCCCTTCTCTCTCTCTCTTTCTCTACTCTCTCTCTCTTCTCCCCTTCTCACTCTTTCTCTACTCTCTCTCTCTTCTCCCCTTCTCTCACAATTTCTCTACTCTCTCTCTCTTCTCCCCTTCTCTCTCTTTCTCTACTCTCTCTCTCTTCTCCCCTTCTCTCTCTCTCTTTCTCTACTCTCTCTCTCTTCTCCCCTCTTTCTTTATATCTCTCTTCAAACCTCTACTGTCTCCCCTCTTCCACTTTCCACTCCACAAGCACCATACGTCTTTCTCTCCTCGTGTCTCTCCCTCTACCTCTCTACTACTCCCTCTCTCTCTCTATCCCTCTCTCCCTGCTGGTGTGCTCAGAGGTGCAGGGATGGGGTTAGTTTGCTGATACAGTGCTCTTTCTGGCCTCTGATGTGGCAGTAATTGAGTGTAATTTGGTTTCCTGCAGTAAACCTAATGGAGTGGATAGAGAAATAGAACGAGGGAATAGGAGAGGGAGAGAGAGAAAGACAGGATGAGAGTGATAGAGGAAAAGTGTCAGGTAAGAGAGGAAAAACAGCAGCAGACGAGAGAGAGAAAGGGAGAGAGAGAGAGAGAGAGAGAGAGAGAGAGTAAAGGGTTTCAGGGGCAAAGCGCTCAAGTGTCAAACAAAACACAGCTGACACATTCAAAGGGTCCCCGCCGAGCATGGCCTCAACACAGACACAGTAAAACACACTCTCTCTCTCACACACGGACATAGACACACAGACACACATACAAACACACTCACACATACACATAGACACACACAACTGCCATTTTTCCAGCAGACTGCAGGCTAAAACCTGTCAACCTGTCCCTGTGCAGTTCAACCCCTGCAAACATACACGCACAAACTAAACACTCACACACTATTTAATACTAATATTCTGCTTAAATAACTATCACCTCACAAATAATCTAACATAATCTAATAGATTTCCAAAGCTCCCTAAACATGGTAAGAATCATGGAAGAATTGTTTCTGTACATCTTTTGCTGTTAGTTAGCATGTAGTTAATATGTAATTACATATTTATTACAATGTATTCACACAATGTCATGAACCAATGCTGTAGGAGTGCACATCAAAGTCAAAGTCAGCTTTATTGTCAATTTCTTCACATGTTCCAGACATACAAAGAGATCGAAATTACGTTTCTCACTATCCCACGGTGAAGACAAGACATATTTGACCAATTTTAAGTCCCATGACAAACATAACATTCAAGTAAACAAAAAAGTAAGTAAATAAGTAAATAAGAGGGCACATATAATAATGAAAAAATAAGAGCAGCAAAATTTTGTCCAAATTGTGCATAGACAGTCAATAAAATACTAGTGCAAATACTGTAAAATACTATAAAAACACTGTTTGACCTAAGTAATAAAGAAGAAAGTGGCATAGTGGTGCAAGTTATGTAAGAGCAGCAGAAGTGTTGTGTTTTCAGGACAACAACACCAAGTTGTAAAGTGTACAAGTGTGCAAGTGTTCAAGTGTGCAGGTGGAGTAGTGCAGGCCCATTGTGGGTCCAATGTCCAGGATGTTATGTAGCTGAGGGTGGAGGGGAGAGGAGGAGAGTTCAGCATCCCACAGCTTGGTGTATGAAGCTGTTGGTGAGTCTGGTAGTGCGGAGCCGCGGGCTTCTGCACCTCTTCCCAGAGGGCAGTAGATCAAACAGATTGTGAGCTGGGTGACTTGCATCACTCACAATTTTGGTCGCCTTGGCGGGTGAGGTGGGTGGTGTAAATGTCCTTCAGGGAGGGGAGTGAAGCACCAATGATCCTTCCAGCTGTGTTCACTATGCGCTGCAGGGCTTTCCTGTTGTATTCAGTGCAGCTTCCCACCCACACAGCGATACAGCTGGAGAGGATGCTCTCAATGGTGCCTCGGGTAGAATGTGGTCATGATGGCTGGTGGAGCACTTGCTCGCCTGAGTTTTGCAGGAAGTACAGGCGGCTGAGCTCTCTTCGCCAGTGATGCAGTGTTGGTGGTCCAGGAGAGGTCTTCACTGATGTGCACCCCCAGGAATTTGGTGCTGCTCGCTCTTCCACCACAGCACCGTCGATGGTCAGTGGCAGGTGTTGGGTGTGACCTCTCCGAAGTCAACAACAATCTCTTTGGTCTTGCTGACGTTCAGCAGGAGGTTGTTGTCCCTGCACCACGTGGTCAGATGGTCGACCTCAACCTGTATTGAGTCTCGCCGCCCTTGGTGATGAGACCCACCAGAGTTGTTGTGTCGTCAGCAAATTTCACTATGTGATTGTTGCTGTAGGTTGCAGTGCAGTCATCGTCAGCAGGGTGAAGAGCAGCGGACTGAGCACCCAGCCTTGGGGGCCCCTGTGCTCAGTGTGATGCTGCTTGAGGTATTGTTGCCAACACGTACTACTTGGGGCCTCTGACAGAGGAAGTCCAGTAGCCAGTTGCAGAGGTAGGTACTGAGTCCCAGTACCTACATCAAGATCTGATGCACCTGCAGGAGAGAGTAAAGAGTGAATGAGGAGGAGAGAGGAGAAGAGGACAGGAGGTGAGGAGAGAGGACAGAAGAGGAGGGGAGAGGAGGTGAGAAGAGAGGACAGAAGAGGAGGGGAGAGGAGGTGAGGCGAGAGGACAGAAGAGGAGGTGGAGGTGGAGGTGGAGCTGCATCTGTTCTGCACATGGGCCCCAGTACCAGCTCCAGTGAATTAGTTCTCACACATGTGCACATACTGCTGAGTCCAAAACGTAACATACACACACACACACACACACACACACACACACACACACACACACACTCACAGAGAGCGAGAGAGAGAGAGAAAATGGCTTATCCACCTCCAACACCCTCATCATTAGTTCATTTGTATGCATGAGAGAGAGACATAAACACAGCCAGAGAGAGAAAGAGAAAGGGAGAGAGAGAAAGAGAGAGAGAGAGAGAGAAAGAGAGAGGGATGAGTGAAAGCTGGCTGTCGATCCACCAAGCGTTCTGCTCTGCTAACAATGTCTGTTCTCTCATTATCAGCTCTCTTCACCCCATCCTTCTATCCATCTTTCTCTCTCTCTCCCTCTCTCTCCCCCTCCCCTTCTCTCTCAGGTCTTTTTAGTTTTCTATCTGTCCTTATTCATTCCCCTCACCTGCTCTCTTTTATTCTCCCTAGCTGCTCTTCTCTCCTCATCTCTCTCTATCCCTCCATCCCTGCATTTTGTGTCCGCCTCCATCACTGTCACACTCACTGTCATCACTTCCTTTTTTCTGTCATACTAGTTTCATTCTTGTCTGCTCCCCTCTCTGGTTCTAATTGCTCTCTCTCTCTCTGTTTCATGCCATCCTTCTCTGCTATCATTTTCTTTCATCCATCTCTCTCTCCTCCCTGCTCTACTCTCTCTCTCTCCATTTCTCTCTCTCCCACTTTCACTCTCCCACCTGGTTTCTGTTCTCTCCCTACTTTCTCTTCCATCAGGCACTTTCATCCCTCCATCTCTTTGTCCTCTCTGACCTCCTCTGTCTCTCTCTCTCTCTCCCTCTCTCTCTTTCTCTCTCTTCATCTCTGTCTGGCTGTGGCCGCTAGTCGTTAGCCGCTCTCAGGGCGAGATGTGACATTTGCCGCGCTATGGGGAAGTGGCAGCATGCAACGGCTATTGATTTGTTTCCCCACAATAATTTGGTGTTGCCATGAGCGAGCGACTTCAATTAGCATCAATATGATGACACACACACACTCACTTTCTCTCTGTCTCTTACACAAACAAACACACACACACACACACACACACACACACACACACGCCTAAGTGGACGAGTAGACAGATAGACAGATGGACACACATATACACATATGAATTAAATTCAATGGATAAGCCACATATTGGCTGATATACAGACATACATACAGGCAGGCTCTCTCTCTGTCACACACACACACACACACACACACACACACACACACACACACACAGTGCCCTGAAGTGTACCTGCAGTTTACACCCATGGGCAATGAACTGATCCTCGCTGTTTGCCTCCTGCATAAAAAATGACAGACAGCACTTCCTCTTCTATAGGCCTCTATTCTCATCGCATATGACCAGCAGCTGTCCATCTGTAATTGGCGATCCTTTGTTCCACTTCAGAGCTGATGCTAACGTCCTCCATTGCGCGTCTTAATTAGCCAACGGTGACCAGGCAACGGGCGTGTGATTTCCCCCCTCTTCTGCCGCGTGTGCCATATGGTGATGGTGTGATTGAGGTTTACCACTTGATGAGTTTGCGGAGGACTGAACTTGAGAGACGAGAGAGAATATTTTCAATAGATGAAAGCCCGAGCTCATTACTGCCGGGGAGAGAAATAGTCATATTAAAAAGAAGATTTGAAACATTAAGTATCCCATGTGTTCGAGGAAGGGCTGTTTCTATTTCAGGACCATTTCAACTCACACAACAAATAAATACCAGCATCCCAATGGGGTATGCTGTTGTGTGTGTGTATGTGTGTTTTGGAGGGGGGGTGCTTTGTTGATCATTTTTCTAAGCATTACAACGTGCCACTAAATAGCAAATCTACACCACGAAAATTCCCATCAGACCATCGATCACCTCATTCTGTCTTCTGCTGCAACTATTACACACACATTCCCAAGACAATTTGCTTCCTCTCGCTGTGATTCATACGTCCTCTGCACACTTAATTCACTGGAACGTCGTTCTATCGATTTCTGCCCGGCGCAGACGTTGGCGCTCCCCAGCCGCGGAGTCATCGTGGCCCGTCGGGTCGAGAGCGGAGCGGGGAACGAGGCAAATGAGCGAACGTGATTCATCCTCGTTCACGTCTTCACACTGTTTCTCCTTTAATTGGAGTGACTTTCATGCTGAAGTAATCAGGTCTGGAGGCGCACGTTAGACAAATGAAAATGAATGCATTCTGGTTTATTAGCATTCACGCGTCTCCCAACTAGATGCCTGTTGCAAATTAAAAATACGTAAGTGTACCATCTGTATTCTCTCCAGCCCATCTCCATTTCCTAAAGTCAAGTAAAGTCAGTGGGATTTACTGTAACATACACACACTTTTTACCCAAATCCTATTTTCTATCCAAATAACAAAGCTTTACAAAACACACTTTGGGAAAAAAGTGTGTTTTGTAAAGCTTTGTTATTTGGATTGATGACAACTTCCTTTTTTGATGTTATGTTTTTCGCTAAAATGCATATACTGTACCCTATTATTGCTTCTGTCAGTCTATATCCTGACTGTGGAAGACATTCCAGTCACAACTGAGAAAACAACCTTTCAGAAATTACACATTGTCAATTGTTTTATGGTAATGGTATTTGTCCTTTAAAAAGGCTGTACTATAAAAGGATATATGTTAAAATATACGTTCTTATGTTTCATAAGAAGGAATTAAGAACACTGTATTGTGATCTGAGTTGGCCACAGGAGGTCTCTGTATGGTAGTATAGGCTCTTTGCACATTCCAGTAACACTTGTCCAGTATTCTATTATTCCAAGTAAAGCATCTCACATCCTGTTCATAGCCCGGTTGCATCAGTTCCAGCTTACATCTTAAAACCAGAGCACCTGGGGCCTCACTTATTCAAATCAGAAACCATCCTACATTTGATCAAAGATAATTTCTGAAGGACTGTATGTGTGATTCAGAGAAAATGTGCACACAAAAAACCTGCATATAAATCACAAACGATTGTGAAATTGTGTACCGCTGAATAGTTTTAGGTCTCTGCCTTGTATATCCCCCTTTATTCAGACTGCTAATGAAAGAGTTGGAATTTAAAATACAGAAAAAATTCTATTGATATTTCTAAATTCTAAATTATATTTCAGGTAACGTTTCTTTTAGGGCATGTTTTTGGTAGGCAATAATAGGGTAAAAAGTGTAGTCCAGCCTATAGTTCGCCAGTCATTCTTCATTAATTCTTCACATCAAGATTCAGGCTATTATTCTTCGCGATTCTTTTTTTAATGACCAGTGGCCTAAACATTATCCTTTATCATCACCTTTACCTTTAGCTGTCCTTATCTTCATCTTTTGCTTTATGCTCATCATGAATTCCGAGCCTCTGGCTCCATGAGTCCCATATGGAACTGAACTTGTGAACACAAAAACGTGAACACCTGTGAACACAAAAACGTGAACACCTGTGAACACAAAATACGGAACTGAACTAAACACCTGTGAACACCAAAAACTTCAAACACGAATTAAAGTGTTTTAGGTTAATAAACTGATACGGGTAAAAGTGTGTTCAAAGGGTAACTAACAACTTTGAGCTACAGCAGCAAGGCAGCAGCAGATCAGAGCCACTGGAAGCTGTATGTGTTACAACATCTGTTTCTGGAATGGAACCCAGGCCGATGGCTTCTCAGGGGTGATGCGTTGCTCCACCTTAGCCCACACACACTGTGTAAATATGCACATTCATGTGTATGTGGTATCAAACTGAAGATAGCGCGACTTATCCATTTCACAGCAACATGGATGGCTCAGGAAAGTAGTGTTTTTTATGTCTGAATAATTTGCGACAACCTGCACATCGGATGCGAAGTTTGTGGAGCTGTTAGTGTTGGAATTGTCCTAGCCCCCACCCCCCCTCCCTCACAGTGCCACCGCATGCCCCACACACACACACACACACATTGTATGCAAACTAGTAGCCTGCCATGTAGCCACACACCACACACCTACTTACATATTCACCCAAGTTGCCAGGTGACCCCATACACACATTTCCTCTGATATCTGCTAGTCACACACACACACTTATGTATATGCAAAGCAGCCGGATGGCATGTGGGTGCACACACTCTAACACACCTTCAAATATATATGCAAACCAGAAAGCTCGCATGAGGTATGAGAGGATATGGGGATCATTTTCTCTCTCTCTTTTCTCTCTCACACACACACACACACACACACTTTTAAGGTCATATGGATGGTTATTTATCATGGCGATTGGTGTGAACTGTTCTTTTAAATGGGATCAAAGTGTTATTATTCCTTCTCATGCTAATGCAGCATCATTGTCACACTGTCACAGCATAAGAACAGGAGATAAGAGAGAGACTGGGGAGCGGAAGGATTCATCTCCTGTGGGTAAAACCTTTAGAATAGAACACACAAGGTTTCACATGGCAACCAAGAAACAGAACAAAACCAAAGCACAACAGTACACCTCAAATGGAATGTGTATAAGATCCAGCCATAAGGTAGAATATGAAAGCGCTATCGTGTGTGTTTCATATTCACAGACATATAACTGCTTACAGTCAGACCCTCAGTCATTTCACATAGTTTCAGAGTCAATGCCAATGCATGTACCTCTTCATATACTGGAGTTCCAAAAATGGAGCTCCACTTCCCCCACAATTGTGGACGTCAGCATACGCCTGGATGTCACAGAGTTCAAGTCAGGCTGACCAAAGCGTGTGGAGGAACAGTGACAGCAGTCTGACATGTTTATATAAAACACTGTCAATCTAACTTGCGTTAACAGATGAGGTAGGTAGAATAATCTGCATAGTGCCGTTCAACAGACGCGGGCAATCTATAAAGGGAAGTGAACATGGTGAGAGATTGGTTGGTTGATGTCCTGAAAGTGACACAGAGCAATTGATGTAGACCTTGTTATATAATCAACCCATATAAACAGGATCTAAATGAACAGTAATGGTTAAACTAACACGGCTTTGCTTGCGTCTCTCGTCCAATCAGAGCGGGCTATCTTGGCTTTTGGGAATGGGACCGACCAGAAACATGAGCCCAACCAACCAGGCGCGACCGTCCTGGCAACCACCTCGGCAACCAACAGTCACAACCGTCGACAGACAACAGCCAGCACCACAACTGCCATCGCCATGGAAACAGAGCAGAACATCCTGAGCGCTCAGATTCCCACACAGGTGAGCAATCATGGGGGGAGAGAGAGAGAGAGAGAGAGAGAGGAAAGATGAAAGAATAGATGGAAGAAATAGAGAGTGCCTCTGTATTGATTTCCTGATTTGTTGTGGCATGTTTTGTTCCACATAAATCCCGCAATAGTTATGGCCATATTTTGTTCTGTTCCCCAACATGCATGAAGGCTCTTTGAATTTGCGAGACCCAGACAAGCGAGTAGAGGAGAACTCTGGGAGAAAAAGGAGAGAGAGAGAGGGATGGAGAGAGAGAGGGATGGAGAGAGAGAGAGAGGGGTGGATTGAGTGAGAGAAAATGAAAAGAGAGTGGTGTGAGCGCAGTGTTTTAACAATGGGGAATAATTAACAGGTTCTGTAGAGCCAGGGCTCCCATGGGGAGCTGAGCAGACTCCTGATGTGTGAATTACCCTGGGCTTATTCAGGCCAGAACCAGGGCTGTGAGAGAGAGAGAGAGAGAGAGAGAGAGAGAGAGAGAGAGTGTGTTTTTGAGAGGGAGAGAGAGTGAGAGAGTGTTTTTGAGGGAGAGAGAGAGAGAGAGAGAGAGAGAGAGAGAGAGAGTGTTTTTGAGAGGGAGAGAGAGTGAGAGAGAGAGTGTGTGTTTTGAGAGGGAGAGAGAGTGAGAGAGAGAGAGTGTTTTTGAGAGGGAGAGAGAGAGAGAGAGAGAGAGAGAGAGAGTGTTTTGAGAGGGAGAGAGAGTGAGAGAGGATATGTGAGTGTATTATGAAATGGAGTGTGTGTGTCTGCACGTGTTTCTGTGTGTGTGTGTGTGTAGTGAAGAGAAAGAGTGGGAGAGGTAGAAAGAGAATGCAGGTAAGAGAGTTCATGTGAGTGGAAAAGAGAGAGAGAAAGTGAAAAGAGTGTCTGTATGTGTGTGGGTGTGTGTTTAAGAGAAGGCTGAGAATGTAAGTGTGTGTCTGTGTGTGTGTGTGTTTAAGAGACAGCTGTGTGTGTGTGTGTGTGTGTGTATGTGTGTGTGTGTGTGTGTGTGTGTGTGTGTGTGTGTGTGTGTGTGTGTGTGTGTGTGTGTGTGTGTGTGTGTGTGTGTGTGTGTGTGTGTGTGTGTGTGTGTGTGTGTGTGTGTGTGTGTGTGTGTGTGTGTGTGTGCCTGCCTGAGTGATGTATGACTGCAGTGATGGAGATGGCCGAGTCGTGTGTTGGGAGTGAAAGGAGAAATTGGTTAAAAAGGAAGAGCCTGTGTGGCTCCTTTTAAATAGAATTTTCTAGCACTCGTTTTCTCCCTATCGCACTCTCTCTCTCTCTTCAATTCCACCTCTACGTTTATTTGTGTCTCCCTAGTGACTCTCCATCTCTTTCTCTCTTCCCTCTCTCCCTTCATCCCTCCCTCTCTCCCTCTGCCTATCCCTTTTTCTATCCCTTACCCCCCCTCTCTCTCTTCATCCCTCCCTCTCTCCCTCATTCCTTTCTGACCCTCTCTCTCTTATTCCATCTCCCTTCTTTTCCTATCTCTGTCCCTCCCTCCATCAATCCATGACTCTCTCCTTCCCTCTCCTTCTCTCTCTCAGTTGAACGAGAGGAACAGGTTGTGGGGAGACGACTCTTCACCTCCATCGCCAGGTCTCCCGGACAACGGCGCTGACTCCGCCCATGGCCCCCTCAGCACCTGGCCCCTCCCCCTCCTTCTGCTACTACTGTGGCTGCACTGAGGCATCATGGGATAGGAGCACAGTACGAAGCAGTGGACTTGGGAAGAGCATGGGACAACTGCAGTGTGTGTGTGTGTGTGTGTGTGTGTGTGTGTGTGTGTGTGTGTGTGTGTGTGTGTGTGTGCGTGCGTGCGTGCGTGCGTGCGTGCGTGCGTGCGTGCGTGTGTGCGTGTGTGTGTGGGTGTGTGCGCGTGTGTGTGTGTGTGTGTGTGTGTTTTCTCTGTCACCTTCTTTGTTTGTGAACTTTTGCCTTTTCATCAACCCCTCCGAGTGAAGAACGTAACGAAAGACAGATATAGAGACTACAAGAGAGAGAGACAGAGATATAGAGGACTACGAGAGAGAGAGAGAGAGACAGAGATATAGAGGACTACAAGAGAGAGAGAGAGAGAGACAGATATAGAGGACTACAAGAGAGAGAGAGAGAGACAGATATAGAGGACTACAAGAGAGAGAGAGAGAGAGAGAGACAGATATAGAGGACTACAAGAGAGAGAGAGAGAGAGACAGATATAGAGGACTACAAGAGAGAGAGAGAGAGAGACAGATATAGAGGACTACAAGAGAGAGAGAGAGAGAGAGAGACAGATATAGAGGACTACAAGAGAGAGAGAGAGAGAAATGGTGATGATCTGAGGAACTGAAATATGGACTAATGCCCCAAACAGAGATTTCTTCAAACCTGAACTTTCACCCTCTATCATTGAATCAAACTATCATTGGAGCACACACACACACACACACACATACACACTCACATACAGACACCCACACACACACACCCGACACATAGACATGTATGTGTACAAAGCCATCCAGTGGGATCACACAGTTATACATTACCGTCAGCATTGTTGTATATATTTGTGTGTAAGTATATGTGTGTGTGAGAGAGATGGACTCAAAGGCAGCTCACACTAAAGAAATAGACAGATATGGGTCTTTCGCTCTTGTACAGAATGAACTTTTTCTAATGTCGTTCTATTCATTTTAGATGTTTTATTTTTCATGTGATGAGATATTATATATTGGCTCGGACACCAGTGTATTCACCATAATAGGACAAGACAATAATGTTGTGTCCAACACACACATGCACACGCACGCACACACACACACACACACACACACACACACGCTTGCATCTATGTGTTTATGTTGCCCTACACAAATGTTGTGACGTGTGTGAGATGGTGTCTCTTGCACAGGTGAGGATGAGGATGGAGATGAAGGCTATCTATTTTCATAATATCCCTCATATCCCCTCTCTGTCTAAATGGCGGCATCTGCTATGAACCTAGGATAAAACATCATCAAAAGGATAAGATGAAACGCACACTAACACACTGCAACTGTTTTGCTTCAAACCCATGTGTTTTGACCACTCAGGGTTTGTGCAATGCCTTTGAACGGGCCGTTTTATAAGAAGGTGTACAGCTGAGACAGCGACTGATTGTAAAGCTGAATCTGAAACCCTGCGCTCACTCGTGTGTGTGTATGTGTGTGTGTGTGTGTGTGTAGCGCTATGCGTGTCTGGAGGTGTGTAGCGCTACGCGTTTGGCTGTAGGTGTTGGGGAAGGAAAGTGTTTGCATTCAGATCAGCTCAGCACGGCGGGTCTGTAATTGCACAAACATGGATAGGAGGCAAGAGCGTCTGTCTGGGAGAATTACCTGCACACAAACACGGAGGGCCGCGGTGGAGAAGCCTCGCAGCTATAGCGTGTTTACTGAGAAAAATTGAAAAAGGACTCATCCGCATTCCACCACGTCGCTGGAATGCGCCAGACGCCGGGGTAAGTGACAGCATACAGTCCTGGAGGGGATGACAGGAAAAGGGAAAGAGGAAAGAGGCGAAAAGAAAACAAAAACATCGTCCAAGACGTCACATCGATGCCCAGGCGAGGAGGGCGACTGCTTAGTTCTACTCCTCTTCTTCTCTTTCCTATTTTTTTTGTTCTTTCGTTCGATCGTCTTGTGGTGAACCTGGACAGAAAAGCACAGACAGACTTTTAAGAGACAGAAGCACAGCCATGGCCACTTTCATCTTTCTGATCACCATCTGACACTCAGCACCATCACCATGGTAGCGACCCTGCTGACCCCTGGATCCCTGGGGTGGTCAGACAGGTGTGATGCAGTGGATTCCTCCAAGTCTCCTCGGTTGGTGATTGGACTGCTGAGCAGATACCCTATTTCCTACCTGAATCTCAGAAAGACTCAATTTCCCATGAGGAAGCACAAAGTGGGGAGGGGCTCTCATATAACAAGCCCCTCCCTCTCCATAGACTTCTGTCCTATCAGATTCATGTGGCACAGTAGCAGGAGGGGGATCAGTGTGTGGATTTTGGTATCTGTTATTTCCTGAAAAATAAAGCTGCCAGATGATAATAACAAAATGGTCAAAAACATGTTTTTTGTTTGTTCAGAGCACAAACACACACCCAGTACAAACATATAAGCATCCGTCATCCCTTCTCACCCCACATATGTAACCTGTGTTGTTTTGACCACAACCCTCAATCCCGAACCTGCGATTTACAGCACTTCAGTATTGGAAGGCGAGCACGCTAGCAAGGGAGCCCATAGGTGTTAGCATTTCTAATGGGGAAGCCTTGTAGCCAGGTGCACTAATTGGGATTGAGATATATGGGGTTGTTTATTGTAGTTAAGTAAAGACCTGTCATATGGAGCCTGAGTGTGCGGCACTTTCTTACCATTTAAACTTATTGCCAGTGGCTAGCACCTCGCTAAAAATCAGTTGTTGTGTTACTAATACCTTTCATAGCATTTCTTACTAGCACGCCTCTTAAGGACCTAAAGGTGCTAGCGTTTCTTACTAGCACGCCTAGTAAGGAGCTAAACTCCACAGGTGCTAGCGTTTCTTACTAGCACACCTCTTAAGGCATCGGGAGGGTGATCTGGAGATCTGTTAGGCAGCATTAAAAAACGGGGTTTAAGCATAACTGACGGATAGCAGGCCTACAGCCTATATTGTCGTTTACGTGGGTTCAATTTGTTCCTGCTGCTCATTGTCAAAACTCGAAATCGAAAGCATGACAGAGGAAGAGGGCACCAGACTAGGCCTACTTCAGTTGTTAGCCTACATTCAGAACCAAGAAACTGACATCTGGAGTCTTTCTCAGGTGTGCATGCTCCTTTCGTGAGACAGAAAGAAAAGCTGAATAGGCTATCACTCCTGCATGCGGGCTTTAGCGGGAGGGAGCAGGACATCATGTTACAGATGCGGGCAGGAGCGGGACTAAAAATGACACATTAATGCGGGGGCGGGACAGAATATTGCGGGAGCGGGACAGAATATTGCGGGAGGGGACAGAATATTGCGGTACCAGTTGGCTACCATTACACATTGCGATGGCATTTCCTAGGTTTAGGGGCATCTCTGGTGGCAGCTGAGGACTGTGAGTGTGTGTCTTGCTAAGCACCGGCCGGCTGAGGAGCTCCATCCAGGCCACACACTGGGACCAGCAGCACTAAGAGCCACTCAGGCTAAAAGTGGTGTCGCCGGCCAGGGGAGGCTAAAGAGATTTCATCTGCAGGATAAGCTGCACCACACGGTCAAGGCTAGCCACTGCAATCCACTGTGCAAAACTTCTCCACATCTCACATCTCCTTATATAACTGAAGAAAGCTGCTAATGTGGCACCTGACATTTCTTGCTTTCTTGGCACTGTTAACAGGTACAAAAAAAGCACTATTTTGAAATATCTATTTTGAAGGTGTGATATGGATAGTGACATCCACACCAGATATTAAATAGTACTACTCACCCAGTATATGAAAGCAACTGCATATTGCAGCTGTCTGAAGAACATCAATATTGTGTATCAAATTGTAGTTTTGGTCGATGGACAACATTTACATAATTTAAAGCCAGACAGCTTTTGAAGGGACATGTGGCCTTACTTGTCTGAACATGATATAAAATATTAACTGTGAGAGAAGTTAACCCTTCCTTCCACCTGTCAATATATGGATTCCACCAACATAATGTGCATTTAAGTTCTATTGTTGTTTTTCAATCAATATTCTATGCTATCTGGCCTTTCTAAACAGTCGCAATGGAGAGATGATGAAAGTGAAGGGTGAAAATCAGAAAGACAGCCGATACAGCCGGAATTCATTTTCATAAAGTGGAGACATTCAGTCTCAAGGTTTCAATTCTGCATTAGGGTCACGAGTGAAAAAGAACAGTCTACCTCCTCCTGCTCTGCCCGGAGTCAACCTCAAACTGTCTACCTGAGGCTGAATGTGAACGAGGCCAAAACAAGCCAGAGTAAGGTGCAGGAAGGTAAACCATTAAAATACCTCTCAGGCAGAGACTACTGTAGGAAGACTCCTAAGCCAGAACATATATCAAATCCGCAGTTCAAACAACACATAGTCGAAGATATTATATACAGTTACTGTATATACAGACAAATTAGCCTACCGTAGGCTAATTTTCTGACTATATTAACTGAGGTTAGTACACTGATTTTGCTAAATGTCTTTTACTATGAGGTTAGTACACGAGGGCGGGCTATAAAAGGAAATTCATTTATTTTCTTCATTCTTTGTGATTAAAGCAGGGGTGAAAGTAGGCCGGTATGGTCCGGTACTATGTACCACCATGAGATTCAGAGCTGGTACGCAGTACTGGAAAAGAAAGGGGAGCAGCTGCCTACCAAAAACAGGGCTGGCCTCTAACACACCAAGCTCTATGTCATGTTACACATGCCTTTCTCATGATATCCGTGCAAGGCGTGCATGATGGCAGAAAGGCTACGGTCTATGAGCATGTCTGACTTACATCTGAGATGTGTTAATTGCGAAAAAAGCAAAATAAACACATCTCATTTCCCACAAACACCTTTTTCACACAATTTTTTTGTCTATGCTTTCTCCAGTGTGATTTTTAAATTAAACTTACAATGAGATCTGTGCATTAAGGCAGATATGAGTACATCTGACTCAAACCTGTCTCAAAACAAAGGCACAACAGTTTTTTATTTATCAACCAATAAACAATTTAACAACTTAACTAATTAAGGAACACACCGCATCGTTACCTTACCTTCTGTCCTTCCACCTTAACACTGTCCTACGGTTTAGACACAATGTGGCTAATACACGGGAAATTACTGTAAGCGAAAATTGGTATAATTGGTATAACTGTCGTAAGATGCATCACCTTGAGCTTTCTGGCTTCATTTAGGGACAAGAGATGCACAAGAGGTATATCATTATGCATTAAGCTCTGGGGAATTAAATGCAACTGAATAATGAGTCTTCCAAATCAACCCAGGGTCCATGCACAGCCTGGTTAGGTGCAGGTAGATTGTAGGAACAAACTTAAATAGCACCTGAGAGCTCAGACCACACCTGAGCAAACCTGAGGATGCTGTATGCGAAACGCCTTGTGCGCTCCGAATAAAACAGAGTGAAGTCAATAGTGTGCGGTAGGAAGTAAGTAACGTTAGGATTCTCTTATCAATGAGATTGGTAAGGCTGGACCAATAATTTCAAAGTTAGTGCCCTTTGCAATGTGTTGCAAACGTTTCCCAATCGAGAGTTACCAGACTCTAATCACTTTTCACCAGGCTAGTAATCTTTGTCTGAGGCTGCATAATTTCAATCGAGCCACTCTAATATTTTCAGGGTTCTGCATGAACAGATAAGCAGGAGTAGCCAGTAGCTATGCTTCATGCCAGACATTTTCTTTCACTTGTTGACAGTGTCTCTTTCCATTCCTATTCAAACGAGTCCAATCAGCAATCAGAAGAACATAATATGCATTAGTGTGTGTGCACACCGGCTGTAATGTGAATGGCAAGGTGTACAGTATGTGTATGTGTGTGTGTGTGTGTCAGAGTTAACCCCCCCTCCCCATCAAACACTCCACACACAGGACTGGGGGGGGGGGGTCAGGGCCCATCATGATGGCGTGTGTAATTAGTGAGTGTGTGGGCCTCAGGACTGTGCGGAGCAGAGCGGTGCGGTTGAGTACGTTTACTTTAGCTAATCACCGGCGCTGGACGTGTGGGAGGACGGATGTCAGGACATGAAAGACGCACCGCCTCGACGGCCAAGCTCATTAGTCAGAATAATCCTCGTTGTGACCCCAAAGGTGACCGGGGGTCACCTGTCTACGGGTGACAAACCTCACGGCCTTCCTCTCATCACGACTGGAGGAGAGCTGCTCTGCGGTCAAAGCACAATGTTAATATTTGATGTAACTCCCCCTACACACACACACACACACACACACACCCACAAGTGTCTCACCATCGCTATGACAACACCTACCTGTCCAGCTGCAGGCAGAATGAAAATGATAGCTATCTTAGCTCTTCCATTACCTCCACTCTAGCAATGGCATTTATAGACATGGATAACATTGGTAGAAGGTAGTAGAAGGACAGTACAGCGACACCTGTTCACCTTCCAGCTGCAAAGCCTAAACCTCTGCACAGTGTGTGTGTGTGTGGTGTCGGTGTCTTATGCAGAGATGAACTGAGATGAACTGCAGCAGATCAATTCCCATCAGGATGCATCACACACACACACACACACACACACACACACACACACACAGGTGGCAACACAACAGAGCGCACATAGCTGCCTAACAGGCATCACTGAGGTGTTCAGTTGTTATTTGTTTGTTTTTTTTACTTATTTATTTTTTAACCTGGCCGCCTAAGCCTTCAGTCGCTGTTGCTCTTCAGTCATCGACTCATCAGAAAGTTGATCAGGAGCCTAATGGATCCTGATGAACCTGCGAGCGAAGCGCTGGGTGGCATTTGCTTGTGTGAGTTGGCGGAAGCACAGGGGGGGTGTTAACATACAGCCGAAGTGAATAGGATTGATTTGATTGCGCTGAACAAATCCCTGGAGAGCCCATGTGAAGCTTGGCATTTTTCTGAGGCTGCCTGGCTGAAGGTAGCAATCAAGTCATCACCAGGGTCCTGAATACATTAACACACACACACACACACACACACACACACACACACACAAGTAAAGCCTGAATCTAAAGCTCCTTATGGTAAAAAACGGGATAAAAAGCAATAGTTGTAGGGAGAATGGATATTGTTTCTTCAGAACGAATGTGTGTGATGTTCATTTGAATGTGTGTGATGTTCATTTGAATGATTTTTCCTCCTTTCTGCTTTCATATAGTTGTGGTCCAGGGCTTAGAGCAGGGGTCCACCTTTAAAATCAATCAGTCCCTTTAATTGGTGTCAAACTATATGCCACCCAGGGCCAGGAGAGCACAGGGTCTCCATTTGACCCAGGCACCAAGCCATTTCACTGAATTAATTACTCAGACACCAGCAGCAACCCCCCACCCCTCCGTGCCACACACACACACACACACACCTCCCCTGGGTTGAGGATGTGAGCTGGAGAAGAACTGGCTGCTGTGCTGGTGATCTCACTTTCATTCTCTCATTAGTTCACGTTGGGATTTACACTGACGTCCCAATTTTGATCTAATGTAACCTATAGGCTGCGTTTGGATTTTCTGTCCTATAGCCTTTTCCCTATGCACTTCACCGTCTTGTAGCTCGTGTTAAGTCTACCTGGGATGGTTACCAAGTTACGGCTAATAATCGAAATTCTCAATGGAGAAAATTAATGGGATTTTTACTTCCAGAACTGGAGTAGGCAGTGACTGTTGATCTCTACCCTGCTGAAAAAAAAGTCTGACCAGCTTCTTTGACCACCCTGTGATGGTTGACCAGCTAGACCAGCAAATTCATTTTTAGCTGGTGTTGCTGGTCTTACATTGCTGGTTTAACTGGCCATGCCAGCTTATGTTGGTCATTCTAGCAAACCAGCATGACCATGTTACACCAACAATGTCAAGCTTGGCAGGCTGGTCACCAGCATGACCATCTTACACCAGCTGTATCCCACATGGCAGGCTGGTCAGACCAGCATGACCAGCGTCCTCAGATTGTTACGCCAGCATGTCCACCTCGTGGCCCAACCAGCTACACCACCAAAGAGCAGCAAGAGCTGAAAGAAGACTAGCTAAAACCAGCTATAACCAGCTACCAGCATAAGCTGGTTTCTAGCTGTTTTTTTCAGGATGGTATTAAAAAGGCAGTGAGCACAGCATATCCACCTGAAGTCATTTACCAACGAAAGATCCGATTGAAAAGGTTTAAATGAGAATGAAACGTATATTAAAATAGATTTCATCAGGCTCGGAATACATTTCAGAAAGAAAGCAAACAATGGCCTTCCCAGAGTGCTTGCGCGAACAGCGCATTAAACGCACCACTGTTTGAGTTGAATCATACACTTTGCAACATTATGTCCGCCTTGAACTCCCAGATATCACTCAAGATGATGCAAGGGAAAAAAACTAATGAATTAGATGATGAAATGCCCTCAGGACATACACAAATGGGAAAACAGGGGTGTTTTTTAGATAGCAGTATTGACAACCGTGTAAGACAGCATTGGCTGGTAGTTCATGTGGCACGTTTGAATGAATTAATCAGTGAAGTAATTTGACCTAATTGTGCTGGATATGGTTCCCAAACCAGGCTCCCGAACGTGCCTAACTAGCAAAGGGCAAAGATGCTGTATGTTGTATGTTCATTGAGTAAGTGAGTACTGTCTGCGCCAACTTCCTTGCATTGTATCTGACATTTCAAGTTAGATGGTGCATTGACTGTGGGTTAGTGCAAAAAACAAAACAAAAAAATCAACAAAATGGATTCCTCAAAACTCAGAAGAAAGTGTTTAGTCTCCAGACACACTGCATTGGGAGAGAACATTTCAGAGGGCTGAGGGAGTGATTCCGCTGAGGGCCTTTTTGTGTAAAATGGATTCCACGCAGGGCTTCTGTAACTGTGAATCAGACTCTCATAAGCTGACAAAGCTGTCGGATAAGCCAGGGCCCAGAAACTCCCAGACAGCTTTCCATCAGCATCAACACTTGGAGACCCTCGGAGCCCAAAGCAATGCACCACACTATTACTTTCACACAACTGGTGTGTTGTTGGCATTATAATGGAGGCCTGCAGTCCAGAGTTCCACAGATCACTGGCTATAAGGGAGAGAACACAGGTTCTCTCACACACACACACACACCTGACTGTAAGTGTGACACTAAAGGGAATGGTTAGGATTGGCTCTTTGACTAGAGAGCGTGAAAACCCCATCAGGGGGAACAGAGAGAGAGAGAGATGGAGGGAGAGAAAGAGAGAGTGATAGAGGGAGAGAGAGATGGAGGGAGAGAAAGAGAGAGTGATAGAGGGAGAGAGAGATGGAGGGAGAGAAAGAGAGAGATGGAGGGAGAGAAAGAAGAAGCATAAGAGTGCACTGGGAGAGAAAAATGGGTGAGATTGAGATAGAGAGAGAGAGAAAGAGAACACAGGGACACAGAAAGTGGGAGTGTGGAGGGAGAAAGAACGAGAGAAAAAGAGAGAGGGAGGGAGAGAGTGCAGAGGACCCGGTGCCAACGTCTCTCTTGCTCCGGGTGTGCTGGCGGCAGCTGGTGCCTGGTGTTCCTGTCGCCGGGTAATGACAATGGCACAGTAGAGCGCAGCGGGGCAGAGCAGCATGATGGCCCGCCAATCGGCACGTGACAGCCTCCGCCTGACCGCCTCGACTGGACCCATTACACCCATCACACACAGGCCAAGGTGAACTGGGCCCTGAACAGGCCCCTGTCCCTCTACAACAACAGCACTCAGTCCACTGCTGCAATTACAGCCCAGATTAGACCAGGATTATAATGGATTATATGTTATATTGGGTATAGATGCATATATTTGATAAATATGGATTACATGTATGGCTTGTCTAACTATATATTATATTATATTATACAGCCTATAATATAATTATTATATATGGCACAGAAAGGTAACAATATATAATTAAAATTATACAAAAGCACAAAGGCTGGATCTCGCCAATAAAGAGTGCAAAAAGCATTGTACGAGTCGGGCTGAAAAGCCACCTGTTGCTGAACAGGGAAGAAATGAGCTTCAGAGGAATGACGTGTTAATTAAATGATCCAAGAGAACTTCACCCCCGCCTCTGTTCCCTCTCAGACCAGCTCTAATAACCAGACACACACACATTGTTTTTCTAAGACTGCTGGCCTGTGTGTGTGTGTGTCAAACATTTAATTGAAATCACAGATTAAAAAAAACACACAGCATTAAGATTTTTAACATTTAATTATAGACAAAAAATGCTCTATATCATTCTGTATGTACATTCATAATTACAAGGTCAGCTATAATCCTCATGTTAGTTTTGTGTTCATTTCTTCTTTTTTTTCTTAAAACTTTGCAGTAATTTGTCACAATATTTCATCCATCTAACGGTTTTGTTGCTGTACTCGAAAAAATATAAAAACGCTGCTACGAGCTCAACTTGTTTTGCAACCTTGGTGCATGATTCCGCTCTCATTCACATTACAGTCTCGGTATTTACAGACACCAGCGGCGTGGCTGCTAAATTATACATATTCACATCCTACCCATTCAGTATCTACACAGGCTGTACAAAGGGTTGGCGGACATCCGGCTTTGAGGCTTCAGGAGACGAACAGCATTGTGGGTGAACATGAACAGCATTGTGGGTAATTGCAGTTTCCTGAAATTGGACAAGAGCTTTTTTTTTCCCCTGGTGAAGTTCTCTGCTGCATGCATGAAAATATGAGTGTCTGTGAGTGAGAGAGAGAGAGACAGTATGTGTGTGTAAGAGTACGTCATAGTTGTTCGTGAAATGCTGGTCTGACACTGAAGTTGACCACAGAAAATTGTGCCAGGGCTGTATTTCGCGAATCCCTCAGGTTCCACCTTCATCTCACCCAGACTGTGTCTGTGATTATACACGCGCACACAGACCTTTATGAGTCAACATTGCCATGGCAACACGAGAACACTCCCCACAGAGAGGTGGCTGCCTGTGTTACTCAGGTGTTTCTGCCTCTAAGACGTCATTTCCTGTCTGGTGGTGGCCTGGGCATTAGGGGGATTCGACTTCATGTAGCCGGCCGCAGCCGTGTTAAGCTGACTGCACAACGTGATTATTTCTGAGATTCTGATAAATTTTTAACCATGACGGGTGGTTTAAATATGTATCAGAATCTCAGAAATAATCACGTTATGCAGTCAGCTTAAGACGACTACATGAAGTCGAATCTCCCCCATTACCTGCTGCGGTCATCACATCCCTCTGCTCGCAACCACTTGAATCATGGGTCACCCCTGCTATGAACTATGGGAAATAAAGTCCCTCTTGTGTCCATTTGTTCATGAGTAGAACTGTGTGTTCTGAATACTACAGTTAGGTTAACATGTTCATGCGTACTTGTACATACGCATAAACACACACTTAACAAACCGACGCGCACTTATAGTAACAAGCACACGAACAGACACACACTTAGCAACCCAGCGAGTGATTTGAGATGACACAGCTGGCTGGATGCTATCGAGCCTCCACGGCGACCCTCTTTGGTCCTTTTCACAGAATGTCAGATCTGCTTGTCCATCTCAACGTGACCTTTCCGCACTCCAAATCCCTACCCCCTTTGGCCACAACATGCACCATTACACATACAAACACACACACACACACATTTCAGTGAGCTGAACTGAAGAAAACCTGAAGATGACAACCCCCACACACACACACACACACAAATAAGCAATTTATGGAATGCAGAAAACATGTGTAGACTGTGCATGCATATATGTAATCTTTCATGAGTGCATGCTTGTCTGTGCGTGTGTGTGTGTGTGTGTAGGTGTGAATATTTATGTGTCTGTACGTGTGTATGGGTGAGTACTTGTTAATGTGTGTGTGCGTGTGTGTGTGTATGGGGGTGAGAACTTGTTAATGTGTCAGTGTGTGTGTGTGTGTGTGTGTGTGTGTGTGTGTATGGGTGTGAGTATTTGTGAATGTGTGTGAGTGTGTGTGTGGGTGTGAGTATTTGTGAATGTGTGTGAGTGTGTGTGTGTGTGTGTGTGTGTGGGTGTGAGTATTTGTGAATGTGTGTGGAGTGTGTGTGTGGGTGTGAGTATTTGTGAATGTGTGTGAGTGTGTGTGTGGGTGTGAGTATTTGTGAATGTGTGTGAGTGTGTGTATGGGTGTGAGTATTTGTTAATGTGTCAGTGTGTGTGTGTGTGTGTGTGAGTGTGTGTGTGTGTGTGTGAGTGTGTGTGTGTGTGTGTGTGTGTGTGAGTGTGTGTGTGTGTGTGTGTGTGTGTGTGTGTGTGTGTGGGTGTGAGTATTTGTGAATGTGTGTGTGTGTGTGAGTGTGTGTGTGGGTGTGAGTATTTGTGAATGTGTGTGAGTGTGTGTGTGGGTGTGAGTATTTGTGAATGTGTGGAGTGTGTGTGTGGGTGTGAGTATTTGTGAATGTGTGTGTGTGTGTGTGAGTGTGTGTGTGGGTGTGAGTATTTGTGAATGTGTGAGTGTGTGTGTGGGTGTGAGTATTTGTGAATGTGTGTGTGTGTGTGTGGGTGTGAGTATTTGTGAATGTGTGTGAGTGTGTGTGTGTGGTGTGAGTATTTGTGAATGTGTGTGTGTGTGAGTGTGTGTGTGGGTGTGAGTATTTGTGTGTGTGTGTGTGTGTGTGTGTGTGTGTGTGTGTGTGTGTGTGAGTGTGTGTGTGAGTGTGTGTGTGTGTGTGTGTGTGTGTATTTGTGAATGTGTGTGAGTGTGTGTGTGTGTGAGTATTTGTGTGTGTGTTCTGTATGTCTCTGTTTGGTGACCCAAAAGGGCTTTCTGGCATTTAGAAAAACCTTTTCCCCAAATATGTGGCTGGGTGCACTCTTTATTTTCCCCTGGCCAGCTGCTAGCCCTCCCCCTGTCTGCTAGCCTCCATCTCCTGCCCAGTGGTTGAGTCTCCCAGCACGGCCAGAATGCTGCTGAAGGATGGGACTGACCTCAGATAAGAAAAACAGAGCCTGACTGGAAATACAACAGATCAAGGCAGAAATGGGAGAATAAGTGTGATTATCTCTCTCTGTCTCTCTCTCTCTCTCTCTCTCTCTCTCATCACAAGAAACAAACCCACATACACACATCCTATCTTATGTAGTGAATGACACCAGGAATATGTTCCTGGCACAAACTTTGCAAAATGTCCGAAAAGTGGGAGAAGTCAGAGACCCTAAGCTCTGATATTTTGTGTGGGTTGGTGATGTCTGTGTGTGAATGTGTGTGTGTTTTCTTTCCTTATCAGAGTAGTCAAGATTACTATTCAGAGTCGTCAAGAAAGATTCGCCGATGGCTTTACAAACACTGACAATGACAAAGCATTCTTGTTGAAGACACACCACATGCACAGATTTTCACACACTTTCATACAGTAGGCAAACATTCAAACGTGCGCGCGCACACACACACACACACACAAATGAATCAGATGTGAAAGGACGAGTGACCCCACGATTCAAGTAGCTCCTGAGCAGAACAGTCATCTCTTTCAACTAGTCTTGCTGGCATTGCCCTGCTGAGACGCATCAGAACACGACGGCGCCAGTCCTCAGCTTGGACTCCACTGAGACTACGCTCGCTAAGCTAACATACGCTAGCAATGCAGCCTGTTCACAGGGTGTCAACACTCCCTTATAGGGCCTGTCGGCACTGCAGGGGACTCCAGACGGAGCATTGCAGTTGCCTGCTAAGCTGTCAAACAGTGGGATGTGTGCACTGACTATCTGTTAGCATCCCGCGCGCTACTGTGGCACACTGCTAACTGCTAAGTGTTGGCAGCCATTAGCCATTCTGGATGGCTCTGGGTTACTATAGTAACGTACACACTGCAAGTGACACTGGCCTGAGCAGCTGATTTGTTGTGACAATAAAAACAAAAAAAGCAAAAAATAAAAATGACAAGGAAAAAAAACAAAACAATAACAAAAAAACAAAAAATGAAAACAGCAATTAATATCAATAAATTAAGAATGACGTTGGCGGAACTCGGGAAGAAAGAATCCTGTGTAAAAAGTTCCTGGGGGGGGTTACGTAAACTACCAGTCTTTCTACAAATCCATTCGGTCATCAGTCTGTCCACCAGTCCGTCCATTCCTCTGTCCGTGTGGCATTCTGTCTATTTGTTGTGCCTAAGTGTCCATAACGCTTAGAGCAAGCTACGAAGCCACTTCCCCCCCCCATGCTGCTTAATGGGTCTTGCCCCCTGGCCAACGCATCAACCCCTCCCCATGTCACATGGCTCAGTCCTGGGGAAAGGTTGGGGGGAGGAAGGGAGGGGCATGGGGTTGGAGTTCAGCTTGGGGTCAAAGGGTCGCTGGCGGGAGGTGGAGGTCAGATGCAGGTGGCTGGCTGCGCCAGAGGCTGTTGCTTGCGGCTCCGCATGCCTCCGGACTTCTCCTTGTAGCCCAGACACATCTGCTGAGAGATGTCCACCAGAGCACTGCCCACCGCAAAACCTGAGAGAGAGAGAGAGCGAGAGAGCGAGAGAGAGAGAGAGAGAGAGAGAGAGAGAGAGAGAAAGAGAGAGAGAGACAGAGAGAGAGAGAGAGAGAGCGAGAGAGAGAGAGAGAGAAATGTGAGAGGGGGAGGGGGGGGGGGTGGAGATGGCAAAACAGAGTGAGTAACAGAAAATGAGAACAGAGGATAAAAAAGAAGATGAAGGAAAGATGGAAGGAGGAAGAAAAAATTGGAAAAATTCTATTAGATACAAATTTTTGTTCCTGCAAAAAGAGATTCTCTCTCTCTCTTACTCTCCCTTACACACACATTCTATTCATTTAAACATCTTAAAGGTGAGCACAAGCCACACATTATGAACTGATTAACATATTTCTGAGAAAGCATGCGTGTCCTTCCTGTATAAGTGTGTGTGCGTGTGTATGTGTGTGTGTGTGAGTGAGAGTTAACACTACCGCTGGCATGCGTCCCTATTCTCTGCTTGTAAAGTGAGTCTGAAACGAGTCAGAAGGCTTTAAAAAATGCTGAAAAAAAAAGGCTCTCGATTTCTATGGCCGCTGGAGATCACTGTCATGAGGTCTGGTCTTGGTTATTTATCGCACATTTTCTAGTTTTTCCGTGATGAAGGCGACTGACAAAAACTGTGTCAGGTCCATTAAACTTTCCAAGTGTAGTCCAAGTGGGACAACAGGCTTCAGCTCTCATTTACACTTTAGTTTTTAGACTTTTCTAACAATGAGTCATGACTGACAATAACATCACATCAACCCTCATTTGAGCTTCAATTACCATGTCACACAAATCCTGAAATCATAACACTATAACCATAGAGTATTTTATTTTTTTATCCTTACTGAAGGTACCCTGGAAATCCAGAGTTCTCGCGAGAATTGTCTATGCGAGACACTCTGGCAATGAGTAATAATGCATGTTACTTTTACCCCTTGCATTGCGAGGAACCAATCACATCGGTGTATCTGATATACCTGTAGGCGGGCCAGAGGCAAGCTAAACAGATGGCGACAGCGCTGCAACGAATCAGTCGGTAAACACTGGTCAGTCGTATAGTGTTATCCAATTGCGTGCAGTGAGATTTTTAAATTCATGCTTGGTGCCGCCCCTCGAGTTGGGCCATTTTCATTATTCGTGGCCAGACCCTTAATCTTTCTAGATTACCAGGGCCTGTATTTTCCAGGCTTAACTAAAGGCCCATGTGTATGAAAGTAGCAGCAGTTTACAATTGAACCGTATGAATTTATTTTGTTAAGCTTGATTTTATGGCATAACGCCGCAGAGCCCTCTGTGTCGCCAAACACCCCCTTCAAGCCCTACGCCATCGCTCGACCGGCATCTCTGAAAAATGTAAACTTTAAGTTGAGGTGACACAGACTGCAAGGACTGTGATTGGTCAACTCGTCTTGTGTGCTGATAGTCGGTGTCCTGGAGTAGCATACTGTGGACAGTAGCAACAACTGGCAGCCAGACACCCTCGCAAATAACCTCTGACGTATTTTCTGGTTACAATAACTAGGTTATTGGAATATACCCGTGTCCAATTCTTGGTAACTTTTACAAAATCTAAGCAAGAAAAGGCCAAACAAATAAAATGAATATTTCAACACGACAGTATATGGAGTTTGGCACTCTGACTACGGTGGTGAGCTACACGGACACAGGAGACGCAGGACTGAAAAATGTTCACAACGACGTCAAGGCAGCGATGTAGCCACTGTGTCACGTCGATGCAGAACCATAAATCAAGCTTTAGTCTCAAGGTCACTGGGCAGTGGTGAACTCGTCCCCAACTCTCTCACCTGATTGGCCAGGGGGTGGGACTCCTCCTGATCCCCGGGGTAACCGGATGAAGATTGACAGCACAGCTGCCTTATTGCCGTAGCAGGGCTCTAGGGCAATGGGCTTTGGGGTGCTCTGCAGAGAGAAATGAACAGAGTGAGACATGCCTTCACACACACTCACACGCACAGAGAGCAAGCATGTACAGTAGCCTTCAGAGGCCCAGCATTCATGTGCTTGAGCAGCCTATTTCTGTAGATTAAAAGTGTGAGGTTAATGGACTAACTTAAAAGACCACATTGCACCCTCTGGGACTTAGGACATGGCAGGGCTTCATACAACCACTACAGGGCAAGGCAACCATGAGGTCCTCTCACACACACACACACACACAGTAATTACATTCCATCCCTGACCCACTTTATACTACTGTGTATACTGGTCTCCTGGGTTTATTCCTCACAAACTCACACAGAATTACATTAAAAGCATAGGTGTGCAGAGTCTTTTGGACTCTCTCTCGCTATCCCCCTGTGTGTGTGTGTGTGTGTGTGTGTGTGTGTGTGTGTGTGTGTGTACTCACTGCAAATCAATGAGAATTGTTTTCATTTCAAACAAAGAATTCATTTAGTGACTTGTTCTGCCTTCATCTGTCATGTTTATGACACACACAACACAGTTTAGTGAACTTTCCCCATCTGATGGGAAACTGCTTCTAGCAACACTGTGCCATTAATCCTGGCACTACTCAACACACACACACACACACACACACACACACACTCTCTACTCTACTCTACTCTTCCTCCCCCTCAATCTCTCTTTCTGTTCTTCTTCTTCTCTCTCTCCTCTTACCTTTCCTTCATTCTTTTGCTCTGAATTCACAGAAAAACAGAGAGCCATTTATCTTACCGCCCACCCATGCCATCCAAGCACACACACACACACACACACACCACACACACACACACACACACACACACACACACACACACACAACGCACACACACACACACACACACACAACGGACACACACACACACACACACACAATGGGCACACACACACACACACACACACACACACGGTACTCGGACAATGAAGTCAACAGAAAATTATAAAATTCAATTAAAACTAAAGAACAGTGGGAGAGTGTCTGGGCATGTGTGTATGTGTATGTCTTTGTGTATGTGTACGTCTGTGCTCATGCGTCATTGTGTGTGTGTGTACGTGTTATCTTACTTGTCCAGACCCAGGCAACAGACCACAGGTTCTGTTCAATTTACTTCAATAATTACAATTAAGAAAACAAGAGACATGGTGCAATGGAAGGCATGAGTATATTCCTCTATAAGTGTGTGTGTGTGTGTGTGGTCTAATTGTATGCACCAGACCTGCTAAATTCTCTACAAACTCATACATGCATTTGCCTAAAGTGAGTGAATGAAGTGTTGGGTCTTTGATTATTTCAACTGGAGAAGATGAAAGGTATCAAAGCAATTTCAGAAG
>NC_063207.1:9003227-9005727 GCF_017589495.1 Alosa alosa | reverse complement strand
CACAGTGTTTCTACTCTTCTAACTTATGTTTTGTTAATAAATTGAGGTGTCCCGGCTAGATGATGGGACTGGTATAGAAGCCACACTCAGGAGCAATGGGGCAAATACCTGCCGATTAAAGTACAACCAAACAAAGCTACAGCGACTGTGCAAGTCATTAAAAACGGTGAAGGAAGCTGAGGCGATGCGCCAATGGTCTGGTACAGTTTACACAGAGCCTTTTAGTCCAGGAAGATTTTACCCAACCCAAACCTAATTGCAACAGACATATTTTTTGAAAATCCAAGTGGTGGAACATTGTCAAAATTCAACAGTGACAATTGGACATTAGGTACATGTACACTGGACAGAATGTAAATGTGAAGGAATTGAAAGAATAAGGAGGTTGGTTGTAGTTCTTTTTTTGTAAGGGGCACAAGACACAGATTAATAACTGTCGTTATACAATGTCTAAGTGCCAAATTACAAGAACATAAAAGAGAACCAATTTTGACCTCATGCTACATTCTGATTGTTAGTTCTAAGACAGAATGCTGAGATGGATGGAGAATGTGGGAGGCGGCAAAAGTGCTTTGATTGGCAGGCATTGAAAAGAAGTTGCTGCAGTGGTCTTTGACTTGTATTATTATGACTGGCGCGCTAAAAAAGTGGCGGTCATATAGGTTTATTCAGTTTTTTTTTTCCTTCAACAATTTCTGTTAACTCCGGACACTTTGATCCATTGCCCACCTGCGCTGGGCCCCTAAGGAAGTGAGGCGGGACACAGAACTCTGTGAATATTTGGTGAATTTTTCCAGTGTAACTTGCTCTATACCAGACCTAATGCAAAAACATTTCCACATATATAGCAGTCACATACCCTGAAAAGGAAAGTTATTAGTTTTACAGTTGAATTGAAAACTCATCTCAGAAGACTGCTATTGAAATGTTTTTGTCCTTTCTTTGCAAATTAATCTGAAGCCTCTGCACCGTCACAGCGCCATCGACTGGCCTGGCATATGCACTACAGCGCTTTTTGTTTGTTTCACCTCTTCGTGTGGACGCAAATTTCTTTTTTTACCGGTGTTATTAAAGGTGTGAAAGCGGTAAGAAATTATATAGTCGTTTTTTTTCGTGTGGACATAGCCTAAATGTTGATTTTGTTGTTGGATGTGAACATATACAATGACCAACATAAAAAGAAAAACTCATGTGAAAAGAATGTGGTCATTTTCCATAAAATAGTCAAATTTCTCTCCTTGAAATGATATGTTGTCTTTGAACTATTCTCAATTAAATATAGTGTTGATATGATTTGTAAATCATAGCGTTCTTTTTTATTCACATTTTACAAAGCGTCCTTACAAAGCGGTCCTTACAAAGTGGCCTTAATCATACCGGCTCACGCCTGAATTCAGGCACGGTGCCTGAACACTTTAAGCCCTGGGTTTAGAAAGCAGGTCAGTAAAGGAGGTAGCCTGGTAGCCTTTAGCCATAACGGTATGCTATAGCCATAAGGGTGAGAGGACTTCTCACCACTGGGACAAACGGAGCATCCAGTAAGCCAGATTTCAGTAAGGGAATATTCTGTTTTGTACGTAAACATACTGTAAATGTGTGTATACGCACTATTGGAACCACGACTTTATTACAACTGGGCGCTCAACAGAAAACAGAAATTATGCCTGGTCCAATTCAAAACCTTCTTTTCTTCAAGTGTTCTGTGTGCAAGCATGCATGCTTAATCTCTAACGGTCACTGGAGTGGTAGTCAATTGTTGCTCTTCACAATGCTATTGTGCACATGCACACAAGCAGTCACTCGACAACCTGTCTGAGAGCAAAATGAGTTTCCGGATACCAGATAAGACTACTGAAGGGGGTGAGGGAGAAAGAAATGGGCCTCATCGTTAAACACACAAACAAACACACACACACACACACACGCACGCACACAGTTCTGAAACACTTCAGAAACCAAACTGCAATTAGAATACCATCCTGTCAAAGTGTGATGCTCAGTGAGGCAAAAGCCAATTCATTTAATCTTTCTGTGTGCGTGTGTGCGTGTGTGTGTGTGTGTGTGTGCGTGTGTGTGTGTGTGTGTGTGTGTGTGTGTGTGTGTGTGCCTGTGTAGAGAGAACAGACTGAAAACATGGAAAATGGGGGATGTGAGTTTATCGACGCAACAGGAGGCAGAGGAGACAGCACACAGGACCTGTGGGAGGATGGAGAGAGAAATGTGTGTGTGTGTGTACTGTATGAGTGTGTGTGTGTGTGTGTCTGTGAGAAAGGGCTCAGAGATCCTTTTAAAAGTGCTCCTGGATAAGCTGGTTTTAGTAAAGGTTTGGAGGGAGGAGAGGAAGGAGGAAAAGAAAGACAAGGTTGAGAAGAGGAAAATAATTAGACATCACACACACACACACACACACACACACACTCACACACAGAGAACTCTTTCCTTTGCCTCAGACACCCATTCACAGATCCGAAGCTTCCCTACCCTATACGTTTAAACACAC
>NC_063207.1:8985727-8998227 GCF_017589495.1 Alosa alosa | reverse complement strand
GGAGAGGAGAGGAGGAGAGGAGAGGAGAGGAGAGGAGAGGAGAGGAGAAGAGGGAAGGGCAGGAGGAGAGGAGAGGAGAGAGAGAAGAGGAGAAGAGGAGAGGAGGAGAAGAGGAGAAGAGAGGAGAGGAGAGAAGAGGAGAAGAGAGAAGAGGAGAGGAGGAGAAGAGAGGAGAGGAGAAGAGAGGAGAGGAGAGGAGAGAAGAGGGAAGGGGAGGAGGAGAGGGAAGGGGAGGAGGAGAGGGAAGGGGAGGAGGAGAGGAGAGGAGCGGCGCAGGGGGTAGCCAAGGGTCAGGGCTCTGCGGGGACACTGGTGGGGTCGCGAGCGAGACGAGGTGGTGACGGCGCAGGGTCAGGGAGAGGAGCTCGCCGAGATGCTGATTATCGCACGGCTGGTTTTGGGGGGCGGGCGTGGAGAGAGGAGCGCTGTCAAACGCTGGCACACTTCCAAGCCAGAGAATTTCCACGGCAGTCATAAATATCTCTTGCTAGCTTGCCCTCAGGGTAGAGCAACCTGAGGTCCTGTTCTCACTCTCTCTCACACACACTCACACACACTCACACACACACACACACACTCACACAGAATAATGGTTCCAAAAACTTTGAAGGAGGTCCATGTATTATGAAAACAGGAACAAACACACAGGCACACTCACTCACTCTCTCTCTCTCACACACACACACACACTATCTTCAGCAGGATCTTCAGAGGGCCTTCGTCCCCATGGTGATGGATGCAGAGGACAAAGCAAGAGAAGAGAGTCCCTGCTGAAGACCCTCTCTGGGGAACACAGCTGGAGTGTGTTTGTGTGCATGCAGGTGCCACAAAGCCATGAGTTACAGTATATAGTATAAACAGCTAGCAACACACACACACACACACACACACTTCTTAGCAGCCACCACCATTCATCACACCACCTGAGATGACGGACCTAATGATGGGGAACCATGGCCTTCAACAGAGCAAAATGGTGAACACACACACACACACACACACACACACACACACACACACACAGCAAATGACACGCAAAAAACTTCAAGAATATGTGGGTGTGTTCATATGAAAGTGTGTCCTTTCTCTCTCTCTCGCGCGCTGTGTGTGTGTGTGTGTGTGTGTGTGTGTGTGTGTGTGTGTGTGTGTGTGTGTGTGTGTGTGTGTGTGTGTGTGTGTGTGTGTGTGTGTGTGTGTGTGTGTGTGTGTGTGTGTGTGTGTGTGTGTGTGGCAATGTTTGCGTGCGGGGGCGTGTTCAGCGGCCGCCCTGGCCTGCCTCTTTCCTGAATCGATAACACATTACTGCACATCCTCAAGAAATGACTTAAAGCCCACAGCCATCAAGCATACTGTAACACACACACACACACACACACACACACACACACACACACACACACACACACACCATTAATGGAGGACATGTCTTTAGTGGCTCGCTGTTCTCTTCATGAAGGAGCGCGCATCACTTCTCTTTCTTCCTCACTGTCCCCAACAATATATTCACAAAACACCCTGAGGGGTAGTGTGTGATGGCCATCAGTGACAGAAAGACACACACACACACAAATACAACGTCAGTGTGTGTGTGTGTGTGTGTGTGTGTGTGTGTGCCCACACCTCTGCAGTCCTGTCTCCCAGTGAGAGACACGTGGCTATGTGTGCTGTGGGATTGCCCCTCTGTGGGACTGTGTGTGTGTGTGTGTGTGTGTGTGTGTGTGTGTGTGTGTGTGCCCACACCTCTGCAGTCCTGTCTCCCAGTGAGAGACACGTGGCTATGTGTGCTGTGGGATTGCCCCTCTGTGGGACTGTGTGTGTGTGTGTGTGTGTGTGTGTGTGTGTGTGTGTGTGTGTCAGTGCTGATGGAAGAGAGAGAGAGAGAGAGTGAGAGAGAGAACGAGAGAGAGATGGATAGATACCTGAAAAACGTGACGAAGAACTGCACCAGATCCATGAAGTTATTGTGCTGAGAGAAGGCAATCTGTGAAGAGAGAGAGAGAGAGAGAGAGAGAGAGAGAGAGAGAGAGAGAGAGAGAGAGAGAGAGGGGAAAAAAGAAAAGGAACATTGAAAGGTTAATGTGAATATGTGTACTCACTCTGCGACCACACTCTAGCTCCATTAGATACACAGAGCAATGATTGATGGGAATTTTCACTCAGTTGTACTCGCGACACCCCACGCACACAACAGGAGAGGCAAGCAACACACACACACACGCACGCACACACACACACACACACGCACGCAAGCACGCTGCAAACAAACCACACTTACATTCTCTTCATGCTACTCTGACATACCAAATTTTTAGCTAGATTAATACTGACCTCTTCTGGTCTATTCAACATATTGCAGCCCCCACCCAACCACCCACCCACCCACCCAAACCCCCATCATCAGTCTCTCACACACACCCCACGCCTATATAAGTACGGAGCACACACTGCAACTCAAGGCAGACAGACACCTCATTACAGACTGTTAATTTAAACTGCAGCACAAACAAGTTATTTCAGTTCCTACACACACACACACACACAGACACACACACACACACACACCAGTTCCCATCTCCAATATCGCCCATATTTATCATTCTGTTTAAAGTGGGGATTTGCATACATCTCCACAACATGAAAAGAGATGAGGAGAAGACAGAGAAAGAGTGAGAGAGAGAGAGAGAGGAAAGTAGAGAGGGAGAGAGAAGGAGGGAGAGGATAAGAGAGGGAGAGGAGGAGAGTAACTGAAATAAAGACAGAAAGTGAGAGATGGTGAGAGAGGAAGGTTGAGTGAGTGAGTGAGAAAGAAAGTGGGGGAAGAGCCAGATCAAGAGAGAAAGGGAGAGAGAGAGGAACGGGCTGGATGTGGGATGAGAAATCAGCATGAATAAAGCCCCCCACACACACACACTCCACATACGCACCTACACAAAACGAAAACCCACCAGTACACACAGTCTCCTTAAACCATCTGTTTTGCACTGTGTGCCTTAGCAGAGGTGTGTATCTAACATGTCTGGCTACAGACGGGCCTGATTGTAGGCAGGATCTCTCAGTAAACGAGCCAGTCAAGGGCGAGTTTGTGTTAGTCCTTGTGCCCAGACTTTTCCATTTCCCTAGTAGAAACTGAATACACAACTCGTATCGTGCTTCTCTCTCTTTCTCTCCCTCTCTCTCTCTCTCTCATCCTTCCATTTCCTCCTCCATCTCCAAAATAAGCACACCAACCATTCCAGCCTGCGGCAGCAAGGAAGCAGCATTCCACAGAAATTCTTCAAACACAGAAGCATACGCACACTTTTATATTCGTTGTTTATATTCGAGCTAATGTACCTCCTCTTTTCTGAGAAACACACAGACACAAACACCTATGTTAGAATTACAGTTTACGATATATACATACTAGGGCTGTGTATTGGAGAGAATCTGCCCCACTTCACAGGTTCTTAGTGAACGCATTTTCATTTTCTCAACTGGCTACTTAACAAAATGTTAACACAAAATACTTTTTTGTGTGATCTGCAAAGAAGAATTGACAAGCCGGCTAAAATAAAAGTGTTTGCACGTATCCTACAAATTAAAAAAAAAAAAAAAAAAAAAACGATATTTTGCTTTTAGAAAATAGAGAATCCAGGAACCCTCAGTGTTCTAGAGAATACAAGAATCTTTTATATCTTAGAATAGTCTGAGAGCATAAGGGGCAGACTTCAAAAGCTCCACACGCATACGCACACATACACGCGCACACACACACACACACACACACACACACACACACACACACAGCTCAGAACTCCAGCTAAGGAGGCTGCAAAGTATGACCATGGGCTGGCTGCCGTGACTGCTTCACAATGGAGTTCTTTAACCTTCTAATAAAACTGAATCTAACTCATTTTGATACCACTCTGACCTCCTATAAAGAGAATGGAGTCTCTGGCCATTGCATGCCCAGAATGTCTAGTATTGCACAATGTAATGTTGTAATCACTGGTAGGTTTATGACAGAAAATGTTTTCAAAAAAGCAACAAAAAAACTGTCCTTGGCTACTGCTTGAGGTAGAATTCCATTAGCATTGCAGTGCGCACACACACACACACACACACACACACACACACACACACACACATACATCCTCACATACTCTCTGCCACCCCTCCCCCCATCCCCACCCCCATCCCAACACCACCTCATTCCACACTCTTAGAGCTACCATCCGCACCCCCCCCCCATCCCCCTTCTTTTTCATTCCGGTCATCAATTTCATCCCTGATAATCATATCTGTAATCATCCTGGGGCCAAATCATCCTTAGCCTTTCTGTTATTAATGTTATGTTGTGTTATGTTTGTGGAAGCCAAGTCAATGTGATGTCTTATTAAGTTACAGTATGTGTTTATGTAATGTACGTCTGTTTGTCGTATGTAGTATTCATGTGCATGTCGTAGTGTTGCATTTTCTGTAATGTCAATGATGTTTGCAAATAAAAAAAGAAAAAAAAAAAAAAGCATTGCATTAATGTAGCAATTAACACCATACCATATTTTTATACTGTTTATAATGTGAAGCATGCCCATGCAAAATCTCCTTGCTAAACACACATCACGCCAACATCACGCCAAATGGAGGCAGTGGAAATTGATTCATTTATGTTTCCCCCACGCCTACGTCTTGGCTTTTGCTGTAAATTGCCAGTAAGCAGAGAAAAGTCAGGCTGGCGACTCCGGAATGTATGAGTGAAGAACACGGTCTCCGAGACAACAGCCACAAGAAGGCACAAGTGCAGCTGCCAGTCATGTTGCCAGACAACCATCACGCTGTAACGCATTTTTAACATTCAAAAGAATTATGAATTCTTGCAATTCTATCTCTCCAAACTCAGATGCAGGGTCAATTCACTTGCTCTAAAGTGTCTCTGAAAGACAGTATCGGATACACCCCTAACAAGTCAGTGTGTCAAACACTGATCTGGATAAGTGTACGCAACACTCAGGCCTTAATTACAAATTAAGCCTTTACTGTAAAAATGTCATACATGGACAAGCTCAAGGACAGCTACGATATACAGCTAGTGTAGTCCTATAGTTGTTCTTCTTATATTTCCTTATCTGCTTGGAGTTGCTTGCAGTTGGTGCCCTTTTAGCGTAGCAGACAAATAAACAGTTTTAATAAACAGAGTAAAAAGACAAAGAAACAAACACAGGTATGCGGTTGTCGGCCACAAAGCCTCAGACTGACACTGAGATTTGCGTCTCTTGGACCCTAGCGTAGACGCTGAGCATAGGGCCAAGGGTATGTAGGGAGCGTCTGCCCTAGTCTCCTCATACTCTACAGAGGCACCTGTTATCAGAGCACAGGAAGCTTTCATGTGATGTGCTGTGCTATGTGTGTGTATGTGTTTCTTTGACTAACAGACACAGAGTGAGAGACACACAGAAAGAGAGAGCATGAGAGTGTGTGTATATGTGATGTTTCTGTTTGACAGAGATTGTCACATGTACATGTTTGTATGTGGGTGTGTGTGCGTTTATCAAAGATAGTGAGATAGTGTGTATGCATATGCATATGTATTGTGAAGGGAAAATGACAAACATGGACTTTACCCTTTGATTTGATACTTGTGTTTCTGCAAGAAACACTTTTGAATAGATCCTTCTATAGATCTGTTGGAAACTAATAAAGTTCTTATTATTTGATACTTCAGTTTCAATAACTAATATTCAGATGGCAAATCATGTGTTGTATGACAATAGAAATGTTCTTAATGTCCTAAATTCTTAAATAACCCATTGTATTGACCAAGTCATGTGTGTGTGCAGAGAAGATACAATGATACAAAGAGATTATGATACCGTGTGAGGTATAAACGTGTGTGAGAGAAACAACTGATTGTCTCTTGGGTGCACAGACTTTGTCTCTGTATCCTGATTGCCTGATGCTTATGAGATCTCTCTTCGCAGAGATTAATAAACTACTAACGAGAAAGACAAAACCTTATTTCAGACTCAGTATTTACAGACCTTCATGCTAAATTTCTTCCACAGTGTATGTGGTGTGTGTGTGGATCTGGCATATCTGCATACTTGGTGTACTTGTGCCTGAACATGTGTGTGAGAGGGCGTTTACATACTGTGTGTGTGTGTGTGTGTGTGTGTGCTTAAGCATATGTTAGCACATCCACAGATGCCTGGTACACCAGAGCCCGGCTAAATTGGATTGAGTTCCCAGCCTGGATCCCACCAGAACTCCACAAATAAAAACAAAAAAAAAAAAAAAAAAAAAATTGACAGCTGTTCTGAAAGGGTGAAACGCTTTAGTTGCACCGTCAACATATGGTGACATTAACTAAGTGAACGCGGCCGGTGAGAAAAACAACTCGTTTCCTCCATGGCAGAGGACACATAGTCCCCAGCATATGAAAATGGAAAAAAAAAGATGTAAGAGGGAACACAAACGAGGCTCCAAGCTTCCATGATCAGGCTAGCTCTCCTGCTGTGTGTGTGTGTGTGTGTGTGTGTGTTTACACCCCCTCATTGAGCTGCAGGTCTATCATGGCTCACAAGACAGTCAGTGGGGGACTATACTTACATAGTATTAGTACATGAGGGATTAATTACAGATTTCATTATTTTTAAATCAATACTACAACCTTACAAATGTACATGTTAAAGTTGATGTACAAGTTAAAATCTTACATACCATTGTTATGTCAATATCTTTAGCTAACCTGTAGCTTTGGCAGCTATGAGTTCACTTATTCACACCAATAAAGCACCATTTGATCTGATTTGATGGAGTGTACACAAATTCTGTAAGCCATATTATTTGTGTGCATTATATGTTGTGTTTGTTGTATTGCATGTCTTGTCGATCCTTTAGCAATAGAGCTATGAATTGAATTGAAATTTGAGAACAAGAGAGACTCAGAACAGATACTGTTTGTGAACTATATGTGATTGGCGGTCAATAGTATCATTATTTTGACAATAGCAAAACTATAAAAATTATGGGGAAACTCCCATGAACATGCACAAACGCACTCTCCAACTATCTAGATTTGTGCTCCAAGCCTTAACACAAATGGAATTACGGCATCAATAGGCAACTACTAACTGACAAAATGTTTTGTTCCCCACCCTTCTCAAATCTTCTACACTTTCTCTGTGCCCTCACAAAATACTTGGGACTAAGCAGCCTTCCCTGAAAAACCCACACATGTAAAAGGCCCCCTGTGCACACACACCCCCCCCCCCCTCTCTCTAAATGCTACATGAGAAACTTACTGCATCAGTCTAGGGAATGCACCCTCTCTCTCTCCCTCACACACACACACGTGCTCATACTCACAGGCTGTGGACTATCCAAACATTGTATCTAAAGGCCCTACTGTGTTTCAAACGCACACGTGCACAAGTCTGACCCTTACAAACACACGCACACACAAACACACACATGCACCCACAGGCACCACGCACAGCGCGTCCAGCACGACCTGGCGTGAGCACACACATGCACACACACACACACACACACAGCAGCACAAGGATCAGTTTCTCTTCACCACATGTGAAGAAAAACAAAAACAAGACTACCAGACTACTTCCTGTCAAAAAGTTTCCCACACGGCACTTTCTCTTCCTCCCCACTCTCTCCCTCCGTTCCTCAGATTCTTCCTACAACTCTTTCTCCTTCCCTCTCTCCCTCTCCTCTCTCTCTCTCTCTCTCTCTCTCTCTCTCCTTGTTGACACCCCAACACAACCATGTGTTTCAACTTAACATTCCTTTAACACGCCATCTCTCTCTCGCTCTCCCTCCATCCGCCTATAGTAGCAGAGATTAATAACATCAAAAACCCATAACACACACACACACATATATGCGCACGCATACAACCAGACACATATATGCACGCATACACATACATACACACACACACACACACACACCCCCCAAAATAGCAGTTGCCATCACGAAGAGAGTGGGAGAGAAACAGAAAAAAATAGAGGGGGAGCGTTTACGGAAAACAACAAAAGGAACAAGAGGAAAAAGTTACCTTTCTGCAGATGGACAGACTCCATTAGCAGATGGAGAGGGAGGGAGAGAGGGAGCAAGGAGGAGGAGGAGGAGGAGGAGGACAACCAAACACCAACCCTGAGTGCAACATTTCAACCCACGGACATTCGCCGTCTGTGTGTGTGTGTGTGTGTGTGTGTGTGTGTGTCGGTCTGTGTGTGTGTGTGTGTGTGTGTATGACAACAAAAAGAAGGAGGAGAGGAGGAGAGAGAGAGAAGACGAGAGGAGGAGAGGAGAGCGGAGGAGGAGCTAAGGGAAGGGGGAGGGGGCGAGGGCCAAATCACTTCCAGACCAGACGCCGCTTTGGAGAAAGAGACACTACACTCGTGACAAGTTTTGGATAACTTTTCCCTCCTTGTTATAGTTTACAGAAGTGTACTAAAAAGGCAAAATGCCCTGCACCTTATAGTCCCTTAACACTTTAAATACAGATTAGTGTACTATAGCTGCATTCAGGTTATGCCACCAATGCCAGAGAAAATATTTTACATGAATACATTACGTGTTAAATGCATATACTGTATACGTTTACAGTTCATTGAGAATGCCGCAGCACATCTGGTCTTTAATCTGACACATGTAATTCCTCTGTCAGTTCTCTATTGGCTTCCTATAGCAGCCAGAATTCCATTAAAAAGTGTCTGCAAAAGAACATAACCATATGCTCACTGTATTTAATACACTGGAGGTGCATTACTACTATGTATGACGTGAAAATAAGTCATCTTGAATCATCTCTGATCAGTACCGAATAGAGGTCTTCTGGTTCTTCATCAGTTTTAGTGGACTCCATTACCCATGATGCTCAGCCAGGCTGGCTTTAAAGAAGCAGTCTGTGATTCTGGTGAAAGGCTGCTGATATTTGAGCTACACAGCCAATCAATCCTCCCTTCCTTGATCAAGCAGCCTGTTGATTATCTGGATCTGTTCATGGCCCAGTGTGAATCCATCTGTGTCCCATTAAAGATAACACAGAAGGGGAAATCTTTTTTACCTAGTTTTTGTCGACTAAGGGGAGATCGGTGCATGGTCACAAAGCTGCCCTGAACCGTAAACACGGTTGTTCCCTCCTTCATATGCAAATCTCGGACTGCAAATGTTCAGGGTTGTTCATTTGTTAATTTATTGGTGGTAATTTCAAAGAGAGACTGTGACGCAAGCCTGATCACTGCCCACCCCCCTCCACACATTAGATCATACATGGGCAACATACGGCCCCGCGGGCCACATCCGGCCCGTGGGCTTTCCCTGACCGGCCCGCGTAAGGTCCGTGAAAGAACAATAGTCAAGAGCCTAGCATAGAGATAATGCACGCAAATCAATATTGTTGCTTTTATTTTGAAAGCGACTGCTATTTGTATGCCCATACATTTGTGCGTGGATGCATACGATGTAAACACCCTCACTGATGGGTGCTGGTGAATAGAATTTATGCTTCTGCGTCGACACAATGCAGTTGCCTTTAAGTCGGCGTAAACCTTTCAAAGTTTTGTGTCTCTTATGTTCAAGGCCGCTCACCACCGCAAAGGTTGTCAGAACGAACTCCTGCTGTTTGTTGCCGATACGAAATGTTAATTTCAAAACGTTACTGGCTGATAGATAGTTTACATTCGGATAACCCCATCATTGTAACCAAAATATGTCTGAGTTTATTTGCAAAGCTTATGTTAGAGAACTAGTATGATGCTACTACCCACAGGTTGCTTGAAGCAGCCGCTCAACACACAGGGGCGAAGTTGACCAATCACAGTTTTGTGCATAAAGTTAAAGAAAAACATAGCCTACATTTTTTGAAAATAGTTTTCTTTGTGCATGTTGATTAACTAATGACAGCCTACTATTGTCTGCTCCACATTTTCATAGTCTAATTCTGCATAGAGTTAATTTAATGATGGTAATGATTTAATGATGAAATATTGCTGAGTGTTGATGAAATGGTGGCACAGGCCTATGGTTGTACTGACTCCTTCACATTTTCATGGCCTAGCCTAATTATATAGATATTGTAGTACTTTTTTTATATCAGTCTTTGAAAACTGAAAAAAAATGTCAATGTCAAAAAATAATTTTCGATAATGAGGATTAAATACTGGACATATATTAAATAGCCTATTGCTGTTTTTCCTTGTCTCCCTCACATTTTCATCTGTTCTTACGAGTAGTAAACAAAACCATATGATTTACTTAATGTTATACAAGAACAGAATAGAATTGGACAGAATTAAGTTCAGACTTGAGTTCGGTATTTTGGGTCCGGCCCTCCTCAACAGTCCCAGTTTGTCATGTGGCCCCTTGGGGAAATTAGTTGCCCACCCCTGCATTAGATTATCACTTGGAGCTGAAGACTAGAAGTTGCTGAAAGCTATTGTGAACGGTCACTGGCTGCAAGGCAGCCACCAGTGTAAAGCTCACTTACTTATTCATGTGGGTGCCAGATAAATATGGGGCGCTAAATATCTGCTAAACTGGGCCATTTTATTATAGGGTTGTAAATGGGCTTGTGAATTACCTGGATTACCTTTTCAATCTCCTTTAAACTTGCTTTTAGCTCAACGGCATATATTTACCTTTAAAGGGACACTTCAAAATATGGTACCTAAAATGCAGCACATTCTGACTATATAGCGTTATGCGCAAAACCTCGCCAAAACACACCTTCACACACACACACCTTCACAAACACACACACCTTCACACACACACACACATCACACATAGTCACGATAGATGTAGTTCCTGCATGAGAACGTATTATTGATTTTTGATAGACTTTGCCCGCCATTTAAATTGGGGCCTGTTTTGTTATGTTTACCTGGACAAATTCTTTCATTATGTTCTAAATTAGTACCATCATTGCCATGCTAAAAAACTGGAGTGCAATATGGCTACATCTACATATGTCTACAATTACATCATAGATTTGCAAATATTAGGATTAAACTATTATGAAGTATAATTATTATTATTATAAGGTAAAAAAAAAACATTTGCTAGAGGTATTTTTGATTCAAAATGGCTTTCTGAATAAAGAATGTCAAACGCAGACTGTGTACATAATGCAGAGTACATGCATTCTCCGTATATACTTCCATGCATACATGGAAAACATACATTCATCATTTAGCTCTATACTGTCTAAAGCTTTCAGTTGGTTAACAACCAAAGCTCAGAGCAGGAGTCTTCAGTCCTACACTCCTTATGAAGCAGTGGTGTATGTGATCACGGCTAGCATAACTAAGGGCCTATAATATCACTGCAGAGAGTGGGCAAAGCATGACTTTAATGATGCATTTCAAAGGCTCTGTGTGTGAGTTTCTCCTGTTGGAGTTGAAAATGCTACCTGGATCTTTATGGGCCAGGTGAAGTTGCTGACATAGACAAAGAAGGTGATGTTGGGGTTGCTCCGGAAATCAAACTTCTCGTTGGAGAAGCTGTCCTTGAACTCCTTCATGTTGCTACGGGAGACAATAGGGACCTCCTCTCCTGCCTGAGTACCAGCTGGAGGAGAGAGTGATACAGAGAGAGAGAGAGAGAGAGAGAGAGAGAGAGAGAAAGAGATAGACAGACAGATAGATAGAAAGATAGTTAAATAGATAGATAGATAGATAGACAGATGGAGAGAGAGAGAGATTATTATTATTGCTGAAGTTATTATTACCCTTTTCTTTTTTCTTTGCATCAATACTACATGTAAAGCTGATACCTAACATGCCATACCGGTCATAGCAATTTCGTTATCCATTTATACAAATAAATCATCATTTGATTTGACTTGATTTGACAGAGAGAGAGGAAGAGAAGAGTTACTGTTCTATATGTGATGATGGTAATACAAGTAAGGGATAATGGACTCCACGGTGGTCTGTTCACAGAAGTTAATGCACGGTCGAGGTTGAAAACGGCCCCGACGCGCACTTGTAAGTGCATTAACTTCTGTGAACAGACCACCGTGGAGTCCATTATCCTGCTTATTCCACTGTTGTACTTGCATTGTGCTCATTTCCCGTTACAATTTAAAAGTTATAATCACTAAAACTTGTCTTGTTTGTAGAACTACTTTCTTCCAACACATATCAACTAATTTCTCAACTTGCAGAACAAACTGCCGTTACTAGTTCTAAATTGATGGTTGCTACGGCCAAAGGCCAGTCGTTAAATCTAGCGGGCATATCCCAAGATTCTGATGAACTTTAGCTTTGAAACATCGCTATTTTACTTAGCCTGCTGTCATCAATATAGCTAAAAGCCACCTCAGTCATATGTTGTATGCTACAATGTTGCCATGTTCTGAACGTCTGCATTTTACAGCTCGGATGCAACGTGACGGTTCATTTAAACGAGTTCAGCGAATTAATATAAAAGTGTGATACGGCCAAAAAAAATGGATCTTCTTCATAGGTGTGCAAATAACATACGGTTAATGGTCGTTC
>NC_063207.1:8955727-8980727 GCF_017589495.1 Alosa alosa | reverse complement strand
GATAGGCCTTCTTCACCAGCAGAGAACCGGCTCCTTCTGGCTCATACTCCATTCAGGAACCATTCAGAGCAATTCCACCAAAAATAAATCGGTCAGTTGTAGCCACTATAAAACTGAATGGGGTCATCACTAATGAAAAACGGATGAGTATTTTTTTTTTTGCATAATCTCACACACAGACAGCAAAACACACCACGCCAAAAACATAAATTCTGTGGTGGACGTAATAATTGGCATCAGTTCCTCTTTGTCAGTCGTAAACGTCACAACAAATCTCAGAAGCTTTTAAGAGATGGTGACACGTCTCTCTCACACCCCACTTTAACAGTCTCGCACGTCCATGCAAACTAGCGACACGAGTGCTTGGTCAGCAGGATACCGGGATTAAGGCAGGTAGGGTAGGCGGATGGCAGGCTACACCTGCCAGTCGGAGGAGACCACACAGGGACAGGCTTCAGAGAAACTCATTACTCCGCCCGGTGGCACATCCCCAGCTGCTGAACTCACTAACCACCACCTGCCACCATTGACTTACTAATGATGACCGTGCCTTTGTATTAGCTATCTAGAGGCCTTTCAACTCCATATAGAGGGCTATACCTTCTGGTATATGTTATGCGTGGGGATGCATTTCAACATATATACAAATTAAAAAGATCAGTGAAGCTACAAAGGAGATAATATGGGCACATATGTTTAAAGTTATACAATCAGGACGATGGATTAAAAACAACTCAACACGCAGCTGTTCTTTGTTCATGATTTACTGTAGCTGTATCACACTGTGCTTTCAGCTCATATATTAACCGCAATATAGAGAATGTGCGCACACACACACACGCACGCACGCACACACTCACGCAGACACACGCAGACACACGCACACACACACACAGAGACTCACGTTGGCAGGATCCACCGTTAGTGGGGTCTCCATAGTAGCCGGCGATGCAGCTCTCACAGTGTCGTCCGGTGGTGAGGTCTTCACACCGCTCACACACACTCTCGTTCAAACACTGACTGTGGCCGTTACACTGACACGCTGCACACAAGCAGAGAAGCATGTGTTAGGGTACAGGTCTGTGTGTGTGTGTGTGTGTGTGTGTGTGTGTGTGTGACCTGTGCATTGCATGAAGGACCAGTTGTGTGTGTGTGTGTGTGTGTGTGTATCTGTTTACCCTGGGCACAGTACAAATACAGTTGTATGTGGTTGCGTGTGTGTCTGTCTAACCTATGCATTGTGCGAAGAGCCAGTTGCGTGTGTGTGTGTGTGTACGTCTAACCTGGGCACTGTATAAAGGACCAGTTGTATCTGTTGTCCAGTGGGCACATGGAGGCGTTGATGACGGGTGGCAGTGGGAGTGACTGGCGCCCGCTGACGGCCCCAGGGGCGGGGCTGGATGAGGGGGCGGGCAGCAGCGTCTGCATGGGCCCGCGGTACGAGCCCTCCATGCACTGGCCCTTCCCCGTGTTGTTGGGGTGGGTGCACCAGCCGCAGCCCGGCTGCTCCAGGCAGTGACCACACGTCCGGTAGCCAGAACAGTTCTCCGCTGGAACACACACACACAGACACACACACACACATTAGCGCTACATACTCTTTAACTTCTCTTTAACAGCACTGAAAAGGCTGTACAATTTTTATGTGTAAACACACAAACATCACATAACTGATCAAAAAGATGTTCTGATGATTGTTAAAGGATGCATCACTTCCAAGATGCAAATATTCAGTTGAGAACAAATTCAGTTGACACAAAATTGCTTGACAACTTGAGACGACCGAGAAGTACAGCAGGCAAGCACAAAGATGGACACGGAGGTGGCTCACCAGTCAAGCACACACACAAGACCCACACAAACATGCTCACACACACACACACTCATACTTACAAAGACTCACTCTTGCTCTCAACATCTCTCTCACCCACACAAACAAACTGTCCAAGTCTCACACAGACTCACTCTTGCTTTCACCGTCTCCCTCACCTACACAACAAACTCTCTCCCCCTCCCTCTCTCATGTACACACACACACGGACACATGGTTCTCTAACTTTTTACGTCACCAGAGAGAGAGAGAGAGAGAGAGAGAGAGAGAGAGAGAGAGAGAGAGAGAGAGAAAAAGGAGGGAGAGAGACTTGTGTGGGCAGCTGTTCATAGTGTACCACTCCATGCACTGTCCGTAGGGGAACACACACACACACACACACACACACACACACACACACACACACACACACACACACACACACACGGGCAGCTGTTCATAGTGTACCACTCCATGCACTGTCCGTAGGGGAAGGAGGCGACGTAGGCGTTGGAGTCCACACACTGCCGCATGCTGCTGCACCACATGCACTCAGAGTTGCTGCTGGTGCACTCGCCACAGGTGGAGCGCAGGGCGCACGGGGTGCGGCACGCCTTGGCACTGTGGTTCGCTTCGGAGGGGTGGGGGGGGGGGGAAAGGGACAGAGAGGGAGAATGAGGGAGGACATTCAAGAAGTGCTACATTCAAATAGTCATGTTCGTAAACATGTAGCTTTGATAGGAAGGTGATGACTAGAGCATAATTCAACCTTAATCTGGCCAGACATAGAGAAAAGCAAGAAGGAGATGGTGTGTGTGTGTGTGTGTGTGTGTGTGTGTGTCCACATTCACGCGTATGAATGTTTTATATGTGTGTGTCTATCAATTTGTGAGTATCCTAGAGTGAGTGACAATCGATCGGTCTTGTTTGTGCTGCTGTATCTAAAGCTTAAAGTCCCATTTGTCCAGCCCCTTGACAGACCAAACCATCACTCACCTGTGACACCTGGCCAATGAGGGCCTGCAGTCGGAGAGCCATTAGCGCTGAGAGAGCATGTCAACAGGGCCAATGTGGAAAAAGCTTCATTCCAACAGATTGCATGCCCAAGAGCTGCTCTGTGCTCTCCCTGACACTGGTCCTCACACACACTCCTCTACACAGTGGTGCGTGTGTGTGTGTGTGTGTTTGTGTATGTGTGTGTGTGTGTACGAGTGTGTGAGTGTGTGAGTGTAAGAGTGTGTGTGTGTACGAGTGTGTGTGTGTGTGTGTGTGTGTGAAAGAGAGAGTGTGAGTGAGATAGACAGCTCAACAGCAGGCTCTTGACACAGGGCCATTAAGTGAGGTGCTAAAGCACAGGTGTCTCTGATCAAATTAGCACCGCAGCCCCGCGGTGACCACAAGTTAAGTTGGCACCTGGACCAGACGCTGAGGCACAGGACTCGTGTACAGTCGAGAGATCAGATACGCCACAGAGAGTTTAAATAAACGAGCCATTTTGGGGAAGACATCCCCAACATCCCACATTATTCCACTGCTTGGTTGAATTTCCCTTTGTCCTACGTAATTTAGAAAGACCATTAACCGTTATGCTGTTGCACAATAATATGAAGTAGATCCATTTTTTTGGCCGTTATCACAATTTGTATATTAATTCACTTAACTTCGTTGTGAAGTTTAAATGAACTGTCACTGCTGCATCCGAGCTGTAAAATGCAGACGCTCAGAACATGGCAACATTGTAGCATATGACGGAGGTGGCTTTTAGCTAGATGGATGACAGCAGGCTAAGCGGCAAAATAGCGATGTTTCAAAAGCTAAAGTTCATCAGAATCTTGGATACACCGGCTTGACAACGGGGAGAGATAGATCTAATGACTGGCCTTTGGCGAAAGCAACCATCCATTTAGAACTAGTAACGGCAGTTTGTCCTGCAAGTTGAAAATTAGTTGATATGTGTTGGAAGAAAGCAGTTCTACAAAAACAAGACAAAGTTTTGAAGCGATTAAAAGCGTTTAAATTATAACAGGAAATGAACACAAACGAAGTGGCAATAAGTGGAATAAGCAGGATAATGGACTCCACGGTGGTCTGTTCACAGAAGTTAATGCACTCCGCTTCACGTTGGAGCCGTTTTACAACCTCGACCGTGCATTAACTTCTGTGAACAGACCACCGTGGAGTCCATTATCCCTTACGTAACGTGCGATGGAGACAGATGAATGAGAGCTAGTGTAAATGGAGGATTCTGACTGTGTTTCTCCGCCTGGCAAACCCACCGAATGCGTCCGTTCGGGCTGCAATCTGGCTCGGGAAGCGGTTTTGGCTCGGCTCACGGCTCTAATACTGTGTAAACATAAAGCGAGGCAAGCGCCTCAAAAACACCAGAGCCCCGTTAATTGCGGAGGAGCGATCTAAAAGCACGGCTCTGGCAGACGACTGGCACTGCGCTGATCCCCTAGCTGCCAGCCTGCGTGCGCTTACAGACGGGCAGAGCGTGGGCAGCAAATCCTTGGCATGTGCCTGACAAAGGCCAGGCAGCCTTGCAGGAATCTGCACAGCCTTTGCCAACAGCGTAAGCCGAGGGTGTGTGTGTGTGTGTGTGTGTGTGTGTGTGTGGTGGCGGGTGTTTTGTGCCCACTCCTCAGCCTTTTTCTTACCAGGGAAGCAAATTAGTTGTGCACGGCACTGTCACACTGGAGGAGGAGCTTTTGTTGGGTACAGTCTATTATGAGTGGACCAAAATACTATATTCCTATAGTGGCGTGGGGACAGTAATTTCCTGTGTATTAGCCACATTGTGTATAAACCACAGGAGTGTTTTATGCAAGTTAAAAAAACAAAACCATATTAATACCATATCTGTGTGTGTGAATGTGTAGTTCAGTCTTTGCAAGAATCTGTGTGTGTGTGTGTGTGTGTGTGTGTGTGTGTGTGCGCGCGCATGTGAGTAAATGAGAACGTGTATATGGCTGTAAATATATGAGTGCGTGTGTGTGTGTGTGTGTGTTTGAATGAACTAGTGCTGTGCCCGTTCAAACATGCTATTCCTGTAGCCCAATTACATGCCTGCAGGTAGGCCTGCTTTGAAAATAGGATAGGGAAAAACATAATTCCAGGTAAGCCTAAGCATTCAATAATGAATAGGCCTACAGATAATATGTAAGGGATAATGTATAGAACGCCGGTCATTATTGGGAAAATAAGTCCCGACAGGCTTAACCGACCTAGACCCAAGAAATGGAGGGTCTTGTTCCGCCCGAGGGACTTATTTTCCCAATAATGACCGGGCGCTCTATAATGCTATCCCGCTGTATTACACTACTTGCCAAACCGAAACAATAAACTCCCCACGATATGACTCTTTAGCCTACATAGCCTAGGGCTAGGCTATAGCCTATTTGTTACCGTTTCATCATGGCTTTTGCTGAGAAACAAATAGTTTGCAACAGCACACGCTGAACTTGAATCAAACATTCTTTAGAACACAGCTGATCAACCGGCCGCTTTCACTTTTGATTGAAGTTCCAGTCCTTGCGTAGTGATATGAAAGACGTGAAATAGAAGCACAAAACCCATTTTCCTTGACAGCGGTCTGTTTTACTTAGCAACGGTCTGTTATTGAGAATTAGCAGACCACCGAACGTTGGGAAGGACCATTCAAATGAATGGAGCATTCTTCAGCATTATGAAGAGCCGTGTAATAAAATAATATAATAAATGTGAAGTGAGCAGAATTTAAGCATGGCTGCTGACATTTTTTACAAATCAAAATGGCATAATCCTAACAGCTGTTTTGAGTCAAGGCTATATGCTTAGCCTATTGAATAACTTGATGATAGAGAAAACAAACCATTTTGTGGAATGATTCATCACATGAAATTTGCAACGGTGTGACTCAAAAACAGTCTCTGGTGGCCTATAAGTGACATCACACTCTGTCTGCCACTCGTTGTTTGTCGCTGGTTATGCTTTGCATGTGTGGCATTCTGAGACGTTTTTTCATTCAGGACAATCATTGCTCATTTCAATTTAAGACCTTGCAGTTGGAACGGTTGTTTGCTTATTCAAAGTCTAAAGACAGTCCAAAATAGCCTAGGCTATTCATATAGCATCACACTCTGTCTGCCACTCGTTGCTTGTTGCTGGTTATGCTTTGCATGTGTGGCATTCTGAGACATTTAAATTAAAACGCTCGTTTTAATTTAAGCCCTTGCAGTTGGAAATGCTGTTTGCTTATTCAAAGTTTAAAGACAGTCCAAAGTAGCCTGGGCTATTCGAAGTGTCCGTTTATTGCACATCATTTTTTACATAATTTTGAAGAGCCACTGCATACCTGTGTGTCTTGGCGTGTTGTTGCAAAATCCACGGAGTTCACTTTATTGTTGAGATCAGACATGTTAAGTTTTTACCTGTGTAACCTACACTTATCCAGTTCTGCCAAAGCTCTGCTTCTATCCTCACTGGTAGCTTACACTGCAGTGGTGTGTGGGAGGGGGAGTGGCTAGCGGCGAAAGCCAATGTGCTTCTTTTACCGATATATTTAACCATATCTTTTGCATTTCTTATTCAAACAACGTCAAATTTGGCACTGCACTTACTCATGCCCATAGCAAGACACCTGCCATGTTTGAAATCAGTCTGACAACCGAGATATGCGTGCCACAGACACACAGACATCCGGACACACAGACGCTTCTTGCTTTATAGATAGATGAGAATGTCATCTGTGTGTGTGTGTGTGTGTGTGTGTGTTAGTTACCTGGGCGCTCACACAGGCTGCCATTGACTGGGCTGATGCAGTTGGCAGCGCGGAGGCCGTAGGAGGTGGGCTCAGCCAGGTATCCACAGAAACCAGCGCCACTGGGTTCCCCTGGCAACCACTGCAGCAGGGAGTTGGTGAAGGGGGACATGTCCTCCCAGCACCAGTACGACACATTAATCTTCCTCAGGCCCACCCAGGGTGACACCACCTTATTCTGACACACACACACACACACACACACACACACACACACACACACACAGAATTTCAGTCCACATATTCCTGCATACTCATGAATTACATCAAGGAGTAGGTTTAGGTTTATTATCATCATCATCATCTTCCTTCATCATCATAAGCTATCTATTTGTTTTTCCCCTCAGCATTTTATAGTTGTACCGTCCCTAAAGCATTTTCACAGCCTTCCTATCATAATTTTAGTGTAATTTAGTTAAGATCACTGCTTATCAAGATGTTCAGATATACATATATTTCTATACATTAAACATATTATAGATAATCCATAGACTATCCACATGTAAATGTCAACTTAAATACATTACATGCGTGCTTAACATAATAAGTAAGTAAGTGTTGAAAGCCTGTTTCCTGCCTAGCGCTGCGTGGCGCTGACTCACCGGGAGGGATCGGCTCTGCATCTCCTTGAGCACAAACTGCACCTTCTTCTGGGAGGTGAGCGAAGCCAGTACGGCATTGTGGCTGCGGCACTGAAGCTTGGCGTTGTCGTAGTTGTCCTTGGCTGTGACCAGCTTCAGGCACGAGTTCCCCACCAGGTGCCAGTTCTCCCCACAAATGTTCTCTATGGACGGAGTAGTGGGGGGAGGGGAGAGAAGGGAGAGATAGAGAGCAGGGGGGGAAAAAAGAGGTAGGGGAAGGAGAGAAGAGGAGGTTAGTAATCAAGCGTAAAAAACAAAACAAAAAAAAAAAGCTAGCAAGATTTTTTTTGCTGTTCCACAGGATTAGTCTATTCGGCCAAACATCATAGGTGAAGCATGCTGAAAATGGACACAGGCAACAGTTTACTAACCCCACATGCTGGCCAAAGAACCAGACTTAACGTGACTTCTCCAACACAGTCTTTTAATCCCACTATTCAAAACATGCTAATCCGGCTCCATGATTTCCTGTTGTGCCATCAGGTTTCTGGGTTGTAGTATTTATAGCCTGAACTAGTACAGTGTCCGTTCAGACATGCCATTCCTGTAGAAAACTCTAGCCCAACGACGTGACGCAAAAACTGTCAAAGATAAATGTACTTACCCAAAGGACAAATAATTGTACTTGTTTTATGTCTTAATTCAAGAAGATTTTGACTTATTTTAAGTCAAATAATTGTATGAGAAAGCTCAAAGTAAGTATCTTTACACTAAAAACAATACCAACTAGATCTTTTTATCTTAATTTAAGATTATTACACTTGGTTAGATATCAGTTTTTGCAGTGCAGTCTCTTGTAGCCTATAAGGGACATCACACTCTGTCTGCCACTCGTTGTCTGTAGCTGCTTTGCATGTAGAAACGTCTTTACATTCGTGACCACTATCGCCCGTTTCAATTTGGGACCTTGCAGTCTAAATTGCCGTTTGTTTAATCAAAGTCTAAAGACAGTCCAAAGCAGCCTGGGCTATTTGAAATGTCAGTCTCTTGCACATCATTTTTACATGTTTGTTGGCATGTTGTTGCAAAATCTGCGTAATCATATCTTTATTGTTGAGGTCAGACATGATAATCCTGCACACATCTTGCACTCGCTTTACGTTTTACCTGTGTACATTCAGTTCTGCCAAAGCCCCACTTCTGCCCTCTCTGGTAGCCTACAGTGCTGCATGAGAGGGAGAGTGGCTACAGTAGAGCGGCGAAAGCCAATGTGTGTTTAGCTATACATTCAACAATATCTTTTGCATTTCTTATCCAAACAACGTCAAACTTGCTACGGGCACAAGTAAGCGCAGTGGCAAGACACCTGCCAAGTTTAAAATCAACCGGACAAACGGTTTGACAGATATGTGGCAGACAGACACACAGGCAGGCAGACACAGGCAGGTAGGCAGACACACACACACACATTCCTGTAATTTATAGGTAGATAAGCTGTGGGTTAAGTGTGGGTGTTATAAAGGGCTTATTACCGGGCAGGGTGATGCACTCCTGGTTCCTGTGCTCCCATTGGCAGTTCTGGTCAGTGGCACAGCTCTTGCAGCTGGTCTTCTTATTACACACGTACGAGTGGTTGTCCTTTGGACAAGCCTCATATTCTGCCACTGCACCCTGAAACGCACAAACACACAAACACACACACACACACACACACAGTTCATGTGTCTGCAATTCATCACAATCTAAACTATGCAAATAATCTCTAGGATGGCACAGCCTCTAGGACTGTGCAATGGCCATTATACAACAAGCCCTTATGTAAGGCTGGACTCTACTGAGGAAGGACCTAGAGGAGACCGTTACCTCATCTCAGAGATCAACATGACAGACGGATGTCAACTAAAATGGACAAAAGGAAACTCACTAGTGAGAAAGAAGGGCTAACAAAAGATGTGTCTATGTACAAACATTCACGCATACTGCCAATTGGTTCAATAGCTCTGATGTTTTGTATACCCCCTGATGTTGTGTTGTGTACACCCCCTGATGTTGTGTTGTGTACACCCCTTGATGTGTTGTGTACACCCCCTGATGTTGTGTCCTGATGTTGTGTTGTGTACACCCCCTGATGTTGTGTTGTGTACACCCCCTGATGTGTTGTGTACACCCCCTGATGTTGTGTCATGATGTTGTTTACACCCCCTGATGTTGTGTCCTGATGTTATGCACACCCCCTGTTGTTGTGTTGTGTACACCCCCTGATGTTGTGTCCTGATGTTGTGTTGTGTACACCCCCTGATGTTGTGTTGTGTACACCCCCTGATGTTGTGTACACCCCTGATGTTGTGTCCTGATGTTGTGTTCTTAGATAATGATAGAGGTGACGTGCTAATCCTAGAGATAGAGGTTGTGACGTTGACCTGTATATGTCCTTCTATGATAAAACTAACTGATAAAATCAGCCCATACTGGCAAAGATGATCTAGACTATGCATGCAAGTTACTAATATTGATATCTGGCAGCCTGTGTCATATTCGCAAACTAGCTATTAACGGGTTACAATTGGCTGGTCGGAGAAAATCCAAACAGCTGGCAAAAATCTGCTCCAAATCAGATGTAATAAAAAACAAAAATGCCTGCTGTGTGGCGCTGCCAGTGCTTCCCAGGGCTCCAGACGGACGTTTTACAATTGGCTAAGCTGGTGCGCCTAACTTTAGCATTTAGGTTGCTATAGTAGAGCGGCACATTATTTAGGTGCACCCAAACATTTTGTACAGCACCTCGATAGTGGGTCAGGGTTAGAACTACCAAAGGCAGAGTAGGGATGGGTCTTTACAGAACACGGAGTACTGAAAGGCAGAGTAGGGATGGGTCTTTACAGAACACTGAGTACTGAAAGGCAGAGTAGGGATGGGTCTTTACAGAACACTGAGTACTGAAAGGCAGTTTCTAGTGACTCGGGGTCAGATAAAAATGGCATCATAACACACTACTAATGTCAGAAGAAAGAAAACCCAAAGATATATCACTATCTATTACTAAATACTGTTAGGTTACTATCACATGTTATGTGTAGCACATCCATCCACTCCATTAAATCCAGTGCCTCTACGTTTGCTGATACCCTGGCAGGAATGAAGCCACATCTCTCTGTTTGCTGTCCATCTCAGCTGTTACTTGCTCATGCTGGCTGTCCCATAGTGCCATGTTAGATACCCTGCTCCTCCTCCTCCTCCACCTACTGCTCCTCTTCCTCCTCCCCCCTCCCCCCCCCCTCCTCCTCCTCTTCCTGCTCCTCCCCCTCCTCCTCCTCTACTTTTCCTCCTCCTCCCCCTCCTGCTCCTGCTCCTCCTCTACTCCTCCCCCTCCTCCTCCTCTACTCCTCCCCCTCCTGCTCTACTCTTCTTCCTCCTCCTCCTCCCCTTCCTCCTGCTCCTCCCCCTCCTCCTCCTCCTCCTCCTCCTCTACTCTTCCTCCCCTTCCTCCTCCTCCTCCTGCTCCTCCTGCTCCGGGTATTTAATCACTGGTCAATTTCCCGACGTTTTTCTGTTTTCTGTTTTCAGATTGAATTGCGACAGTTGACCGTTTTCTATGCGGCGACAAACAATCCTGGAATGACCGTTTTCATTCATGTACCAGCACAGGTGGGGTGGGCAGGGGCGGGCCTGTCGTTGTTTCAGAGAATGAAAAGAGTGGGGCAAGGAGAGTCTGTGTGAATCAGTTAAAAGGACTTAAGTGGATAATCTACTGTGAGAAATGTGATTGGTGGGTTCATTCAAATTGTGTGTGTGTGTGTGTGTGTGTGTGTGCGTATGTGTGTGCGATGTCTCACCGCTGCAGAGGTGCAGTTGCTGCTGTAGGACACACACTGGTCAGCGCACCACTGGCATCCGTTTGTGTTCACTGTACAGCTGTAGCAGTCGGAGTACTGGTTACATGTGCCATTATCAGCATCTGGGACAAATAACACATGCCATCACACACACACACACACACACACACACACACACACACACAGTAGTACTACATATATTCACAACATCAAGAACAAATGTAAATGTCACACACACACACACACACCAGAGTTTCTGCTAGAAAAAAATGGTGCCGGGAGGTTTCGTTTTCCGGACATTTTGATGATATGCCGGTCAAATATCCTATTATCCCTTCTTAATTAGTCAAGTTGAGGAAAACTGGAGACAGGCTATGTAGCTTAAAGAATGACATAATCAGGCTGTATAGAATGCAACATGTTCATTAGCCTAACTTACGTAAACATGCTTAACAAGATCTAGCCAGTATATGTTTTCATGGACAGCAAGAGTCCACTTCGCTCGTTGTTTTAAAAAGGCTACGTTGTTTGTTGTTGCACGCATTCCAGTGGTGACTGTTTAACTTGCACAGATGCTATCACACAAGAATGAGCCACACCACTACCCCCCGGCTATGCCTCTTATTTGATAACAATAAATTAAGAAATGTTTCCTATTCTGGGAAATGTTTAGGTTTTTTTCTTTCGTCATGTTCAATGATACCGCTTAATTGTGCTAGAAATTATCCATGACCAGTAATCGCCTGTTGAGGAGGTCCTATCCCTGCAGATCATAGACAGAGAACGATAGGCCTACTGTATGCTTTGGGTAAAGAACACTTTGCATGTCCAGTGTACACGGAGAATGACAGTGTCTTGGAGCGGCCGCAACCCCGCAACTCCACTTCCAATGTCACTGATTCCACAGATACGCACACTTCTGCTTTTATCTGGTGGTGGTGGTGGAGTTGACCGACATCTGAGGCTTCAGACCCTACCAATTTATCATCATCCATCGCCTGGCCTCTGAAAAAAAAAACTTTAAGGCTCTGCTTGGCCTGGCCATGTTTGAACCGCCTCACTCGTTTGTTCGTTGTTTAACATGGACGTTTTAAGCGTGCGCTTCCTATTTGAAATGCAGCAGGCTATGTTGTTTGCACGCAAATGCATAAGGCGTGTTGTTTAATAGCTTACTTTTCAAACGGTAGAGCCTGTTCATTTAAAAACATAGCCAGAGGACGTATAATATAGGCTTACATATTAAGGCTTATTCTCAAATTCAGATTGCGTTAGGGGGCGGGATTATTAGCCAATTTCAATCGGACAATTTGACCGGAGAGATTTAATTTTGCCGGACATTTCATTTTTTTTCCGGCCAATGTCCGGTAATTACCGGACAACGGAAACCCTGACACACACACACACACACTGAGAGACAGCGAGAGTTGCGTTGCTCACAGGTCTTGGATGGGCAGGTGTTGAGCAGCTGATCCTGCTGGTCCAGCGAGGCGGTCTCCCAGGGCCGGCACGCTTTGGTGGTGGCGTTCCACACGCAGCGGACGCCCGGAAAGGCCAACAGGCACTCGTCCTGGCTGCCGAACGCGGCGCAGCTCACCGGGGAGAACTGCAGAACGTCGCTCAGCAGGAGACTGTTAAAGCCTCCAAACACATACATCATACTAAGGAGAGAGAGAGAGAGAGAGAGAAAGAAAGAAAGAAAGAAAGAAAGAAAGAGAGAGAGAGAGATAGTGAGAGAGCGAAAGAGAGAGAGTGGGAGAGAGAGAGAGAGAGAGAAAGAAAAAGAGAGATAGAGAGAGCGAAAAAGAGAGAGTGGGAGAGAGAGAGAGGAGAGAAAGAAAGAAATAAAGAAAGAAAGAAAGAAAGAAAGAAATGGAGAGAAAGAGATAGAGAGAGAAAGTGGGGATGGGGGAGTGGTAGAGGGAGAAAATATGTAAAACAGTGAAACAGTGTTTAAATGCTTAAATGTTAGTCCTAAAAATATTTTGCTTTCGCGATGCAAGTGTGCCTTTTGTACAAATAAATCTTAATAAGTTATGTGCATTTATTTGAATTTGTAAAAGTGACATGAAATGGAGATAAATGGAAGAGAGAGAGAGAGAGAGAGAAATGGAAGAGAGAGAGAGAGAGAGAGGAGAGAGAGGAGAGAGAGAGAGAGAGAGGAGAGAGAGAGAGAGAGAGAGAGAGAGAGAGAGAGAGAGAGAGAGAGAGAGAGAGAGAGAGAGAGAGAAAAGGGTGAAAGGTGGTCGAGGACTTGAGGGACACCCGGCTGTCCCACACAATACTTACAAATAAAAATACATATTCAGGTCTGAATTCAGGAATAGATTCAGAGACTTATGGGCTACATCACAGCTGAGGCACTTCTCAGTCACTCTCAAGCAGAAACACCACAAAGTGGGTGCAATCAAAAGCAACCTTGTGCCTAAAAATGCTCTTTATTTCTAATCAGTTTCCGATAGTAATTCCGTTGCATTTGAGGCTGACAAATGAGATTCATGAGTTTGGCTTTTTCATAATCTACAAAATGAGGTTGATTACCAACTATCAGCGTGATGGAATTATTCTACATCGCCAGCCAATTAGAAAGAGACAAGAAAAATTCATCATTTTTTAATCACGCTGTTGCCTTTGATGTTTCCTATGAAAAATGGAATCCATTTCAGTCACATGAGCAATCGTTTCGATCGTTTCAATCGTTTCACACTCACAAAACTGCAAAGCAAATTGCACCACCGTTCTGATCAAACCAACATCAGGCTGGAAGCATGACCTGAGATGCTCCTCAGGACAGCCTTATATGGGCGCTGATGTGGTCCTGACCTGAGAGGGGGCGGAACTCAGTTCCGTCACCTCTTATAAATGAATAATAAATATATTCTTTCATACCAACGATATTTTTTATATATTTTTAGGGTTCCCACACCTGCCAAATCCCACTTTAACCACTGGTTCTAACCCAAAGTGTCCTGATACTAGATTCAGTTCAGTCCCCTTTGGTGTATTTGCATTCTAAAATTGGGGATTTCTGAGGCCCCCATAACGGAGATGCGCCACTTCTTCTCCATCAAAGAATGGGGCCCATTGGCTATGCCGCCACTTGTAGTGAGTGGTCTGTAGGGATGTGGACGTCGCACGTGTGTTTGTGAGAGGAGGAACAGGGGGAAGCTGGCGAGGTCGGGGGTTACCTGTTGCTGAAGACAGCGGAGTGCCCGAAACGGTTAACATCGTGATGCACATCTGGCCTGGGTAAGATGGACCACTCATCGCACGCTTGAAAGAGAGAGAGAGAGAGAGAGAGAGAGAGAGAGAGAGAGAGAGAGAGAGAGAGAGAAGGGGGAGTGGTGAGGAATAGAATAAAAAGAGAATGGTTAGAATATTTTGTAACTCACATCAGCATCTACAAACACACTGATCTTCCTTAGTGCTTAATGACTTTGCGCAAAACGTTTGTCATGCCAATAAAGCATGCTGAGCTAAAAAACGGCCGAGGGAAAAATAGAGAGACATGTTTGCTCAACTACTGTGACCAGCTCCCTGGATTGTGCAGACGACACAGCGTCTGGAACTTCAGCACAGTCCCCTGCTGCCCTCTGCTGGTTGCTTATGAAATTGCAGCTGATGCACTACCATAAGCCCACAGTGTGAATGACTACACTGAACAGAGCTGCTCCAAATGGCTCCTGCGATGGCCCGACAGCTCATTAAAATCAGTTGTACTTATTAGGGCCGGATAATTAGTGATAAGCTTCAGGGGCTGCAGGAATCTAATTATGGCGCTCTCGCAGAAGGACGAGGGGAAGAGGAAGTTTTTTTAAGAAACTGAGAGAGAGAGAGAGAGAGAGAGAGAGAGAGAGAGAGAGAGAGAGAGAGAGAGAGAGAGAGAGAGAGAGAGAGAGAGAGAGAGGTAAAGAGAGGGCCTGGCGCATACTGATGACTGAATTAGCACCGTGTCATCCGCACTCGACGGCTGTCATCTCTGACTCATTACTGATAAAAGGAAACTTAAATGTCTCTTAATTCGATAAAGACAGAACTTCTTAAAGGGTGGTTCTCCTCGTTAAAGCTATCGTTAGAGCCTGATTCAGTTCGGAAATTAATTACATTTCTGCTGCCTATTAACGTTTTCATGCATCATTTCCTGTCTAGTTTGCGCTGAAAGTTGTTCAGTCCCTGCAAGCAGATGTTGAATAACAGCACAGACAAACTCAAGTGGCACATTTCAAACGACCCTCCAACTGAAGGGGCAGCGATTCTGTGCTGATAAATACGCCTCAAGCCCAGACTCTTACATATGAAAGGAGTCCGTAGAGATGAGAGGTCAGCCTTTCTGAGAGGTCACAATATGTGGTTCTTCCTAAACGAGGCCGAGAGATGGTCAGGCAATCTATAATGGCTCAGATCATGAAAGCCATCATTGTCAAGAGGAAAACGTCAGAGCACAATAAAAACCCAGACATCTGAGAGAGAGAGCATTTGAGGGGGTTAGGAAAGAACAGACTACTCATCTTAGCTCCAGGCTTTAAAATGTGGAGTATAGAGCGAGTACTTCCTCCCGTGAGCGATTGTGACGGAAGAATTTCTGGCACTTCAAAAACCACGAGGACTCCCGGATATTGCTCTCTTTTCTGAGGGAGACTTAAAGTGCCTGATCACTACCTAATCCTCTGCAGAGTGCAGGCAGACAGACAGCACTCTCTGACACCAGCTATGGGAGGGGAGGGAAAAATCAATATCCCAACGCCACATATTCATTCCTTTAGGGGCCTCCTTCTTCCCCAGCCATTAGGCCAACTGTCTGTGCTAACATCGTAAGTGAACAGTGTCTTGTCGGATTCTGCTTTTTATCCAACATCATTTCACTTCAGACAGATTTCACCCCAAGCCAGAGCTCCCAACCTGGGATCAAACCTGCCAAAGCCTCTCTCCTGTACTCTTTTGCTCTTGAAACTGTGTGTGTGTGTGTGTGTGTGTGTGTGTGTGAGTGTGAGAGAGAGAGAGAGAGAGAGAGAGTATATCAGTGTGTGTGTGTGTGTGTGTGTGTGTGTATGTGCGTGTGTGTGTGAGAGAGAGAGAAAGAAAGAGAGAGAGAGAGAATGTATATTAGTGTAAGAGAGAGAGAGTGTGTGTGCGTGTGTGTATGTGAGAGTGTGTGTGTGAGAGAGAGAGAGTATATCAGTGTGTGTGTGTGTGTGTGTGTGTGAGAGAGAGAAAGAAAGAGAGAGAGAGAGAGAATGTATATTAGTGTAAGAGAGAGAGAGTGTGTGTGCGTGTGTGTATGTATGTGTGAGAGTGTGTGTGTGAGAGAGAGGGAGAGTATATCAGTGTGTGTGTGTGTGTGTGTGTGTGTGTGTGTGTGCGCGCAAGTTCATTGCGTCCTGATAATGAGTGACCCAGAGTGAGCCCGCGCTCTTCCGTGACCTTAAGAGTTTTTCCACCACGGGGACACCAGTTGCCATGGTTGCACTCTGTTATTCCCCTGTGTTGCTAAAACAGGACAGGGAAGTAGCCAAAAAAAACTAAATACATAACCAAAGTGCAGCGTAGCACTCAAGAATCTTTGGTAATAACCAGCGCTTTACAAGTAGTCATGGTGTCTGGTGTGTGGAATAAATATATGGCAGTTGTTACTATATCTCCCGAATCAATTGAAAATATCAAGTACTGTGTGTGTGTGTGTGTGTGTGTGTGTGTGTGTGTTAGTAAACTGTACACACTTAATAAAATGTTGACCTGCTTACATATCTGGGACAGTTCACACAATTAGGTTTTCTGATAAAAACTTGACTTGTGCTATGTAATTGAATCAAATAAAAGTTTTTAAAATGTGTCTCCAGAACGAGTCAATTCTATAATCACATGTTACAAGAGTTCAACTTACATTTACCATTTATTCACTTAGCAGACGTTTTTATCCAAAGCGGCTGATATATGTCAGTTATATTACAAGTGCTACTACATGCTATCCCAACTCCTTAGTCACTGCGCTACCACCACCCGGTTGGATGCAGTGCGTGGTGCATGGCAGTCTAGTTCTGATCATTACCCATACAACCCTACACCCACTCCAATATACGGGTCCTTGTCTTCCATAATTCAAAACTATTCTAACTGAAATCGTTGTTTTTGTAATCAGCCATAACGAACCATTTAGATAAACGACACAAGGCTTTCCACAGCAGATATGAGATACAAAGCATCCTACTCATCTCACACAAACAGCCCATCTCTCAGCCGCTGTGAGCCTTTATCTCCCACACCCATCTCCTTATCTGCCTCATGTGACGAGGCGCAGAGTTAGTACTTCCTGCCAGAGTTGCTTTTTATATCTGTTTTTGAGGTTGAAATCAGGACGGAAATTGCAGGCATACCAGTAATTTGTGCATCAAATAACACTGGTGTGAGGAGAGGAGAGGAGAGAGCTGGACTCTGGATGTTTTATCTGATCTCCAGGTCAGAGATTACGGTAAGTGTGACGGCAGGAATCCTGCTCAGCGTAAAATAATTTTACCGCTTATCTAATATCAGGGTGCTTTCACCAGTGGGTTCTCAGTATAACGGCTGATCTCAATGACTAAATGTGTGTGTGTGTGTGTCTCTCTCGATGCAAATGGTCTCTACAGTGTCTTATCAAAGTAGCACTCCAAGGAATCCTGTAATGAATACTGCCCTGGTCTGTCCCAAATTAAACTACCGTTAACATTACCCACAAAACCCTTGGGTGAGGGCCTTCATATGTCCAGAACCAGGAGGCTATGTTACCATCCCACTGCATTATTCTGCTCTGGAAGGTGGGTTGTGTGTGTCTGTGTATAGCAGTGGGTCTGTGTGTGTGTGTGTGTGTGTGTGTGTGTGTGTGTGTGTGTGTGTGTGTGTGTGTGTGTGCACATGTGTGCAACTCACCAAGGTCGTAGGCCATGAAGTCGGAGGAGAAGCACTTGGCGCCGTGGCTCATGCTGGTGTCGTTGTGCGTGTTCCCGCCAAACAGCAGCATGGTGCCGCTGGCTATGACTGCTGTGTGCAGGTACCGGAAAGATCCGCCGTCCTTCAGAATGCTCCTGTGGGCCACCAGACCAAGGTCATCAACATGAGACAGCCTCCCTGTCCGTTACTAGCATACGGACAGGATCAGATTCTTGTAAACCAAGGACGCAACGAAACACTCAACTCACGATTCGGTGCAATTCACGATTTAAAGCTCACAATATGATTTTCTCATGATTTTTTGAATAAGCTGCAGACAAATTAGAAACTAAGAGGCACACAAGGTACAAACTCGTTTTTACCCAAGTGTCCCAGTTAATGCATATTCCGTCTTTTCCAGTGTCCTGTTTTTTTTTTTTTTTTTTAATTAGAATAATCTTTTGACAAATCTGACTCCAATTTTAATGCAATTTTACTGACTGACACATTTTCAAAAGCAGATTAAACCCTATTTTCTTTAAAAATGGCACCATGATTCTTTTTTATCTCAACCAGTTGTGATGTTCACACATGCTCTTGACACAAACAAAAGAGCTAGCATCCATGTTTTAAACAAACTGAAATATTGTGGACTTGACAGATCAGACATCAGTTTCCTAATTCCCTCACATCTTCCAAAACAACACAAAATAAAAGGCAATAACTATAAATATGTAATAACAACAATAATAGCTAGATTACAATATTTGCCTTGGGTTACTAATCCCCATCCTGTGACACACACACACACACACACACATCGCGACACACGCAGCAAGACGCGACACACGCTACAAGACGCGACACACGCAATAATACACACACACACACACATACCACATGTTCTTGTCGACATCGTAGCGGTACAGGTCCCCAGCCAGGCCGTATTTGTTGGCGCTGAAGGCCTTGTAGCCGCCGTGGATGAAGATGGCGCGTGTGTGCGGGTCGTAGGCACTGCTGTGGCCGTAGCCACCCTGCACCAGCGCACCCCGAGGGTCCAGCACTGTCCACTCGTTCTTCACTGGAGGGTGGGGGAGACACGGATCATTCGTTAAAATACTGTTTAAAGGGTCAGTTTGTCATATGTACAACCCTACATCTCATATGTCTTACCCTAGACTAAGTACGAGAATATGGCACATTCTATTTTACTTTCTCAATACTGAAGTGTTTCTTATGCAATAAATTAAGTATATTCATTTGAATTGACAGTGAGAAAAACATAAAGAGAAAAAAGAGATAAATAGAAAGGGAGAGCAATAAGAAAATGTAAGAAGCATAGAAATGGAAGCGTAGCATGGAGAAAGTCAGAAAACCAAATGATGATCTAAATCAGGGGTTTTCAACTGATTGTGAACCAGGGACCACCATTCTGAATAATTACGCAACCCCAGGACCACCACTGAATAAAAATACTGATTCACACATTGCAGCTACATTACTGAATCCATGGTCAGGGACCACCAGCAGTGTCCTCCACCAGCAGTGGACCACTGGTTGAAAACCCCTGCTCTAGAGCAGTGTTCCCCTGCTAAGCCCGAACAAAAGGGAGTGGGTCAATATCAGGGTATTCGTTTATTTATTTATTCATTTCAAGTATTCAGGCAATGCAGTTTCTGTCAATGACTTTCAGCTGTATAGCATGTTGTTGTCATGTCTGAGGTAAAGTTGGCTGTTAGTTGCATGCGAGTGTAACATTCATTGGGAAATATAGAAATCAAGAAAAAGGAACAGAACGTTATGCAGATTAAGTTTGGTCGAGAAGCAATTTCAGATTTTATCTAGCTCCATCACTGATCTGAATTGTACTTTTACAAAACAAACACCAGAGGGTGCTATAGAACTCAAAAGGAAAAAGATGCGTCTGTGTGGGTTTGTATATACAATCATGTATACATGTCTGATGCGTGTGTTAAGAGTTTAAGTATGTGCGCGTGTGTGAGAGAGATTACTTACTGATGTTGTACTGCTGGACCTTGCTGATGTAGCCGTAGAGGGGGCAGTGGCCGAAGACGACCAGCATAACCGGTTCTGACCCGTCCGGTTTCATCTGGACTGCGTGCGCCGAGTGGCCCACCACCGCATATGGTTCCTTAACCCGCGCCGGCACCAGAATCCAGGACTGGTTCCGGATATGGAACACCCACAGCTCAGCCGAGACGTTCCCAGTGAAATCAATCTTGCCTCCAAACATGTAAAGCTTATCCTAAACAAACATTCAGTAGATGTTACCAAATGATGCATCATCATCTCTCAAACACTACCAATCTAATTTGGTGTGTGTGTGTGTGTCAGAGTTTCCGCTAGAAAAAAATGGTGCCGGTCAAAGTGACCGGCAGAGGTTTCGTTTTCCGGACATTTTGATGATATGCCGGTCAAATATCCTATTATCGCTACTTAATTAGTCAAGTTGAGGAAAACTGGAGACAGGCTATGTAGCTTAAAGAATCACATAATCAGGCTGAATAGAATGCAACATGTTCATTAGCCTAACTTACGTAAACATGCTTAACAAGATCTAGCCAGTATATGTTTTCATGGACAGCAAGAGTCCGCTTCATTTATTGTTTTAAAAAGGCTACGTTGTTTGTAGCTGCTACCCACGTTACCCACCCACGCACACAAAAGAATGAGCGCTCACACCACTACCCCCTAAGGCTATGCCTCTTTATTTGAAAACAATAAATTAAGAAATGTTTCCTATTCTGAGAAATGTTTAGTTTTTTTTCTTTTGGTCCAAGGGTTCAATGATACCGCGACCATTGTGCCGAAATTATCCGCTGATCTCCAGCAATCTCCTCGTCGAGGAGGCCCTAACCCTGCAGATCATAGACAGAGAAAGCATAGGCCTACTGTATACTTTGGGTACAGAACACAGTTGCATGTCCAGTGTACACGGAGAATGCAATATTGCTTGGAGCGGCCGCAACCCCGCAACTCGACTTCTAACGTCATGATTCCGACAGATACGCCCGACACTTCTGCTTTTTATCTGGTGGAGTTGACCGACATCTGAGGCTTCAGACGTTATCAATTTATCATCATCCATCGCGTCCTGGCCTCTGAAAAACTTTAAGGCTAGTCTGCCTGGGCCTGGCCATGTTTGAACCGCCTCACTCATTTGTTCGTTGTTTAACATGGACGTTTTAAGCGTGCGCTTCCTATTTGAAATGCAGCACAGCTATGCGTGTTGTTTAATAGCTTTCAAACGGTACATTTAAAAACATAGCCAGAGGACGTATTGCTTTAATATAGGCTTACATTTTAAGCCTTATTCTCAAATTCAGATTGCGTTAGGGGGACGGGATTATTAGCCAATTTCAATCGGACAATTTGACCGGAGAAATTTAATTTTGTTGGACATTTCCTTTTTTTTCCGGCCAATGTCCGGTAATTACCGGACAACGGAAACCCTGGTGTGTGTGCGTACCTTGTGTATGGCCAGAGAGTGGCCATAGCGAGGGGTCACAGAGTTCACAGATGGGTTCAGGCTCATCCAGCTCTGAGATGACAGATTGAACCTGAGGCAGAGAGAGAGAGACATGAGACATGAGAGTGCGACTGACATGAGATCTTTCCATCTTTGACAACACACAGGTGTTCATGAGTTTTTCTACAAATTGTCATCATCTCTTGGCTGGTACTGCAAAGCATTGAGGTCAAAGGGTCAACAACCAGGAAAGAGTGGGAATACATGTACTCTTATGTGTCAAATATCTCCGGTCGCTTTTGATAGAAGCATCTGGGAATCTGAATGAACAGTATAGTTTTATCATCCTATTGTGTGTGTGTGTGTGTGTGTGTGTGTGTGTGTGTGTGTGTGTGTGTGGGTGGGTGTGTTCCAATCCAACACTCTTCAGTGTGAAGCTGGGCTTACACTACAGGATTTTCCAATCTTTTACGATTGTAAAATCAGGTGGCATCACGCACATAAAGATAATCTCAACCGATAATCTTCTCTCGATCGGAAACACACACCCACTACAAGATTCGAAAACAAAGGGGCCTTCACACATGACAGGATTTTATTAAAATTACATCCCAGAGGGCTCAATTAATGAACATGAATGCACCACTTCTCTGGAAGAAGATGACAATGACAATGTATGCCAATGTATCCTACTCATAGCGCCTATTGCAAATAAAAAAAACAGTTTAACAGTTTTTTAAGTTTGAGGGCAGCCGTGGCCCACTGGTTAGCACTCTGGACTTGTAACCGGAGGGTTGCCGGTTCGAGCCCCGACCAGTGGGCCGTGGCTGAAGTGCCCTTCAGCAAGGCACCTAACCCCTCACTGCTCCCCGGCGCCCCGTTGTTGGCAGCAGGCAGCTCACTCTTGCCGATTAGTGTGTGCTTCACCTCACTGTGTGTTCACTGTGTGCTGTTTGTGTTTCACTAATTCACCGATTGGGTTAAATGCAGAGACCAAATTTCCCTCACGGGATCAAAAAAGTATATATACTTATACTTATATGAACCCTTTCAAGAGAGTTCCATTATCAGCATCATAGTTGGCCCCACAAGGCTTCCTTTTTAACATTCCATATGTTATCTTAATGCAGAGGAAGTAGATTGGGGCTCAAATAGAATGTTCAAGCATTGTTTTTGTCTACCTTGTTGAAAGGGTCCATTGCAAATAAAAAAACAGTTTACAGGTATGTGCAATGTTGTCAGGGAAATGGTTATGAACTGTCAACAATGGCTACAGAGGCAGCGCATGTTGTGCTAGCCATCTTCTGTTCAGAGGAACAAAGGGAATAAAGGGTACAGGAGGGGACCCATTTGTGGATTTTGTCATGAAGTGGACAAAATAAGTTGTATGCCCTTCATACGGTCAGCCTATGTCAGTAATTAACCATTATATGAAGTGAGCAGTCTAGCTAGAAAGGTGATCGTTGGTAAGCTGTGACCAGCAAATCATTTACAGAAACTATTTAATGTTAGGCTAATTAACAAGTAATGTTCAGCTGCCCAATAAGTAATAGTGTAGCCCAACAAGCCACCAATTTTATTATGGCCAACTCATCAAGGATTCACATTTAACGATATGCCATTCAGAACTCTCAACAGGCTCTGACCATCCGTCACTGGCCTAATCCAGTTTGAAATCTGGAGCCTTGCAATATTCCATAAAACAGGGATTCCCAAACTGTGGTACGTGTACGTGTACGCAGGCTTCTACTAGGGGTTACGCGAGATGAAAAGGGAAATGTCAGAAAGGTGTTCTGTTTTCTTTTTTTGTTTGAGCCCATGTTCTCTTTGTTTCATAATGTTGTTCTCCACACTGTTTTTTTTTTTTGTTTGAGCCTATGTTCTCTTTGTTCTTTGTGTTTCATAATGTTGTTCTCCACACTGTTTTTTTTTTTGTTTGAGCCCATGTTCTCTTTGTTCTTTGTGTTTCATAATGTTGTTCTCCACACTGTTTTTTTTTTTTTGTGTGAGAGCTCATAGACCAGTTGCACATTTTGATTTTGTTGTTTGTTATCATGGGCTAATTATGATGCCTGGAAGGCGTCAATAGAATCTGTTATGTTTGTATGTGTCGGATGGTGGGGGTACGCGAGCCAAGTCAGGATATAGGTGGTGGTATACAGGGAAAAAAGTTTGGGAAGCGCTGCCATAAAAGAATCTTGAAAAGGTTTCACAAGCACAGAACCTGCATGATCATGACCAAAGATTCTAGAGTGCAGATGAATGTCCTATTGAAGTCCTATCTGTCTGAGGAAGTCCTATGTGTCAACAGTGTGTCCACTCTCTCTGTAGCTTGCTGCTGTGAGTACTCACGCCTTGACCATCTGGTAGTCGGTGTAGTTGAACGTGTGGCCCCCCACCACCCACATGAGGCCCTCATGCACCACGGCTTTATGGGAGGCCCGGGCCAGGCCCTGGCCATCAAACTCCGCTCTCGTCCAATAGGAAACATTTCCTGGGACGGGGATGGAACAGTCTGTCCCTGTACAGCACAGAATGAACATAGTCGGCATTAAAGTGTGTGTGTGTGTGTGTGTGTGTGTGTGTGTGTGTGTACCAACATTCAGAACACATGACCGGCTAGATTAAATTAATCATATGACACTGATTTCATGGATATCAGAGAAACATGAGTGTCTTAATCTGTCGTAAGGCGTCACTGCAAACACCAGACAAGTTGTACGACAAAGTGTGTGTGACCAACTGTCACAAGGCTGCTACTAAATAAACTTAGTGTCTAAACTTCCAAAACACTCATTCACTCACTCACACATATGCGTGCACACACACACAAACACACAAACGGTTTCTTGTGTGCAGAGCCTTGAACAGATGGATAGGTCAAGCAGGAACAAATACATGAATCAACACATCTTCAAACAGAGGAGCAGAGATGGAGTAAGAGAGAAAGGGAGGGAACAGAGGAGCAGAGATGGAGTAACAGAGAAAGGGAGGGAGGAGAGAGGGAGGAAAAGAGAGAGAGAGAGAGAGAGAGAGAGGTATGATTGAGTGTGAATACAGGGAGGGTGTGAAAAGAGAGGGAGCGATAGAGAGACACAAGAGCAGAGGGAAAATGATGGGGGGAGGACAAAGAGGACATTGTGGGTTGGAAGGGTGGAAGAAAGTGGTAGAGGAAGAGGGAGTGTTGACAGAACGACTAGATAGTGTGAGTGTGCGTGCGTGCGTACAGTATGTATGTGTTTATTTGTGTTTGTGTGTGTTTGTGTGAGAGAGAGTGTGAATGTGTGTGTGTGTGTGTGTGTGTGTGTGTGTGTGTGTGTGTGTGTGTGTGTGTGTGTGTGTGTGTGTGTATGTATGTGTGTGTGTGTGTGCGTACTTGTGTTTGTTTGTGTGTGTGTTTGTGTGTATGTGAGTGTGTGTGAGAAAGAGTGTGAGCGTGCGTGTGTGTGTGTGTGTGTGTGTGTGAGAGAGTGTGTGTGAGAAAAGAGTGTGAGTGTGTGCGTGTGTGTGTGCGTGTGTGTATGTGTGTGAGAGAGTGTGAGTGTGTGTGTGTGTGTGTGTGTGCGTGTGTGTGTGTGTGAGCCTGCG
>NC_063207.1:8928227-8950727 GCF_017589495.1 Alosa alosa | reverse complement strand
ATCTGTGTGATAGTGGGCATGTGCTGTACAGAAATAAAGTCATATTTTGTTTACCCATCAAAGCCTATCAAAGATATAAATAGAGAAGGCCTATCCCACTTTGGAAGGAAGCTTTTCTTTGCACACTCAGCGAAATTAACCCAACACAACAAAAATCACAACACACTGAATGTCCCAAATGGCAAATTGCAAAATGTTGCTCAAATGGAATTTTTTTGCTCATTAAGACAAGACATGGAAGTTGGTAGTGCACACTGCATGGACGAAGTTGTGATGACAGTGCAACATACTCAGAGCAAAGGTTAACAACACCATCGCAAGACCAAATGGGTGGTCCACATCTTTCTGTAGGCGTAACAACAACGCTAACTCTTAACTCTATGCTTACACACGGACACTAAATGTCATTACAGAAGAATATGGCTCCAACAGGGTGCTCTGACATCAGCTTAATGAGTTTATGAGTCCAGTGCTGTGCGACAGGGGAGGTATATGACCACACTCACCTAGTACCTCCACAGTTGCCTTGTGTGTCTCTTATGTAAGGGCAATTCACCAAGGCCATGGAAAGACTGGCATTTCCGTTACCTTGGTGGCATAGCTATGGAGATCTGACCAGCCAGCTAAGTATCATTGTAAATGCGCTATTTCCTGCACCTACAAATTATAATTCAAAACAGAGGTGCATACTTATGTGTACTGTACGTGCTCTTGGCCCAAAACTAGTCTGGATTTTTGTTTTCCCAAAAACACTGTGGCACTAGACCCCAAACCAAGGAGTCAGCGAGACGAGAGTTTTGCTGTTGTTGTAAGGCAGGCCACGGCACATCCAAGGTCTCGGGGAAACATCATGCGGTTTAGTAAGGCCACCCATGTGCAGCCGTTTTACATAAACAGCAGTCCAGAAGCACCACACAGATCAGACACATGAATAAATGATGATGATGATGATGATGATGATGATGCCTCCAGTTTCTCTGCTGTCTGTCAACAATGCAAGTTTCGCTTGACTGGTCCGCAGCATTCTAACGGGGCAGAACCTGATCGTGTCTGGTCAGTCATATAGACGACAATTGTTGATTTAGTTTCATTTCACTCTAATCAAATCAGAGGTGCTTGGTCGGACTTGCTTGTTGGACTTGCTGAATGAACATGAAATGTGGCCAAAGCTTCATTTGAGTTTATCTAATTGTGTAACTGGTGTGTGTGTGTGTGTGTGTGTGTGTGTGTGTGTGTGTGTGTGTGTGTGTGTGTATGCGTGTACTTACTGTCCCTCTATGAGCCAGGTGCATTTAGTCTTGTATTTGTAGTTTCCTGGTCCATCGGAGAGAAAGCCAGAGGGCCCCGACAACCTGCAAAGAGCAAAACAAGATAAGAATAGATAACAAGATAACACACATACAACACATAACACACAAACAGACATGCAAGCCCATGCACTTGCGCACGCGCACACACACAGTTTATGATTTTGTGGCCAGTTCAAGGTTGCTCGAGCCCTACAACAAAGGAGTCCAGTAAACACCATTGTTCTTCAAGCAAGCTAGGACAGGCTCTGCCGAAACACACACACACACACACACACACACACACACTCCTTCCCACATTAGTACACTCTCTCCGGACTGTCCTGCTGAGTGAGCTAAACTCAAGTGCTCACACAACCCAAATCTCCTGTAGGATCCAGCTTGCAAATCGTCCACATTATTTACTGACCGATTTACAAGAGGACGCACACCAACTACTCTGCAGAACTTGCTCAGATAAACAAATCGCCCCTAATAAAAGTCAGAACATTTTATTGAGTGAAAGCAACCAGGCTAGATGTCTCTGACAGACTGGTTATTGAGGTTTGTAGGTCAGAGACTATGGTAATGATGTGTACAGAGTGCACAGGGTGGATAAGGATGTTTATGTCCTATTAGGACTCATTCTCTGCTCATTCCCTAAGGCAGGGGTTTTCAACCAGTAGTCCGCGGCCCAGTTGGGGTCCATGAGGACATTGCTGGTGGTCCCTGACCATGGATTCAGTAATGTAGCTGCAATGTGGGAATCAGTATTTTTATTCAGTGGTGGTCCTGGGGTTACGTAATTAGTCAGAATGGTGGTCCCTGGTTCACAATCAGTTGAAAACCCCTGCCCTAAGGAATCTGCTCACCTCCTAAAATCCAGAGTTTTACTAGGCACAGGTGAGAGGGTGGCCACAGAGGAAGCCAAACAGAGAGAGACATTGGCCCTAATTTATCAACCGAGCGTAGAAACCAGCGCAGATCTGAGCGCAGAAACCATCTTACGACGGGCCTCGCGTGTGATTCATGACATTTTCGTATCACTCCAATTCCAGCATAAGAACAAACGCATGCTGATACATGTGGCAGCTGGAAACAAGCGTAATTTAAATATCATGCCCCTATACATGCTCGTTTTAAAGGCCTCGCCCCTCCAATTTACGACATGCGAGGTCCATTATACGTCCAACAGAGAAACATTTGTGACCTTGAGATAGCCACAGGGACGTTGCAAGTCCAGCTGTGAACATTGTTAATTTGGACAGCTAGAAAAAAAGTGTCATCAAGAAAGCCAGACAACTATAGGGATTGAAGCAGAGACTTTCTAATGAGGAGACACAGCACTCAAAGAATCTCCCATAGAAATGTATGGGGTTAGTATTTCCCATAGAAATGTATGGGGTTAGTATCTCCCATAGAAATGTATGGGGTTAGTATCTCCCATAGGAATGTATGGGGTTAGAATCTCCCATAGGAATGTATGGGGTTAGTTTGTAACGCAAACATGGCAGTAGTCTCCACATATTCCTTCCCTTTCGCCGCCAAAAGTTTACATGTAAATACATCGTGCCATTCATGTGGTATGTTGTGAATACATCGTGCCAATCATGTGGTATGTTGTGAATACATCGTGCCATTCATGTGGTATGTTGTGAATACATCGTGCCAATCATGTGGTATGTTGTGAATACATCGTGCCAATCATGTGGTATGTTGTGAATACATCGTGCCATTCATGTGGTATGTTGTGAATACATCGTGCCATTCATGTGGTGTGTTGTGAATACATCGTGCCATTCATGTGGTATGTTGTGAATACATCGTGCCAGTCATGTGGTATGTTGTGAATACATCGTGCCATTCATGTGGTATGTTGTGAATACATCGTGCCAATCATGTGTGGTTATCTCGTAGCTGGAGCGAGGTTGGTGTGTCTTTATTTGTGAAGCATTGCGCACGCGCAGTTGGACCCGAAATAGATGCCCGTTAGATAAGTGCCCAAAAAGCTTTGCAATATGGCCGCCAAGTGGGAGGGACTTGAAGCCCATAAAAGACTTTATTTTCACAGAAAGAATGCATCATACTACATACATTCATCACATAACCATACGACACTGCCATTTGTCCTTTGAATAAAAAAATTATTTATTTTCCAAAGAGAAAGTAATCCTCTCCATATGGCTATCCTACGTCATCAAATGTGTCAACATAACAGGCTACATTACGGCAAGTAGGCTACAAATGTGCAGGAAAAGTCTTAGTTCTTAAGTCTCAGGATATTCCATGAATTCAACTCTTCAACTTTCCAATGCTCCACCGATTTACTACTGCACCGTGCTATGCCGCCTCAAAAACTTGCGTACATGAGTTGAGACTTGAGGTGAGATTTGAGCGTAGCCACCGCTCACGTTCAAATTGGTAAATGCCATGCTTTGCGTGGAAATGAGCGTATGTCTGTCCTACGCACGTTTCATAAATGAAGGCCAGTGTGTGTGTGTGTGTGTGTGTGTGTGTGTGTCTGTGTGTTTGTGTGTGTGAGAGGGACTGTGTGACTAGGTATCTAGTCGAGCTAGTAAGAAAGTGTGTGTGTGTGTGTGTGTGTGTGTGTGAGAGGGACTGTGTGACTACTGTAGGTATCTAGTCGAGCTAGTAAGAAAGTGTGTGTGTGTGTGTTTTATTACAGGTTGTGTGAGATGTGTGCTCATCCCACTGGTGTAACAGTCTCACAGCACATTGTTAGTGGGTACATCCACAACACTAATTACTGTATGTGCAGCCAGGCACATCATTAATACAGCCCCTGTCCGTAGAGATCTGCAACAAAAACAGACAAACACAAAGCACTGGAGACTTCAATCTCTCCGCTGTCTCCCAGTCTCGTCTATACACACACACAGAGAGAGAGAGAGAGAGAGAGAGAGAGAGAGAGAGAGAGAGAGAGAGAGAGAGAGAGAGAAAAAGAGAGAGAGAGAAAAGAGAGAGAGAGAGAGAGAGAGAGAGAGAGAGAGAGAGAGAGAGAGAGATACTCACTTAGCCTACTCTCTCAAATTCACACCATATCACACAGCTTATGGATGCAATATGCCTCATTAAAGCCCATTAGGCCATGGTGGTCTGCCGTTCTGTGCTCAGCACCAGGGCGGAGAGAACAGGATGCAAGCACTGAGGCGGAGAGAAAGACAGAGAGAGAGAGAGAGAGAGAGAGAGAGAGAGAGAGAGAGAGAGAGAGAGAGAGAGAGAGAGAGAGAGAGAGAGAGAGAGAGAGAGAGAGAGAGAGAGGAGAGGAGTGGGGAAGAGGAAAAAAAGAAAAAAGAGAGGTGCAAAGACATGGCCAAGGGCCCAGAGGGTGACATCAGGGCGGTTTTGAGAGCGACGAGACACCTCCAGCGAAGAAAACCACAGGAGGAGAACGAGGGGAAAATAATCTCCACGTCATCACAGAGACTGGCTCCTCCACAAGCCCATAATGCACTGGGCCAAATTACTAGGTGTACAACAACAGCAGCAACAACAACATCAACAACAACGAGACACAGGTCTCTGCAGGTACACAGTGCTTGTGGAGGGAAAGTTTGTAGACTACAGTAATCTTCTAAGAGAGCCAGTCAAAATGCTGCCTCTACACTGAAGGATAATGTGGGAAGGCAACAGAGCTCTGCACTGATACCTTCTCTGATGATCAAATCCAATTGGCTGGAAAACCAAAGTGGTTGGGATGTTTCTGAGATTATGACCACTTTTTTCATCTAGTGAGGAAGACACTCAACAAACCACAGTCTTCTCCTAGCGACACAAAGCCCACACAGGGCTCCTAGCAACACAAAGCCCACACAGGGCTCTTTCAAAGCATTTATTTGAGATGATTTACCCAGAGTTGTCACCAAGCCACATATTAATTACGTCCAGCTTATCCCCTCATCACTCTGGCCACAAGTCACCAGTCCAGCCAAGGTCAACTACCTCATTTGCTGCTACACTCAACTGAGCAGCAGTGTTGTTATGGCAAAGGTGCTTCTTCAGCTAACTAGCTAACAGTAAAAGGCATCGATCGAGTTGTCATAGAGACGCTGTGTTCTGCTCAGAGACTGTTGATGTTCTTCTAGAACAGAGCATCATCTGGAGATGCATCAGTGCTGCGCAGTCTCTGGACTCCGATCACTATGATCGGCTGTGTGTCTGTCACATGAACCATGAATTAGGCTGCCTTGAGATGCTCGGAGTATGTACGGCCTCCCGAAGAAGGGCACAAAAAAAAATAAAAAATAAACACACACACATTCGGCACAGCAGTGCCTCACTGGTCTGGTGAAACTCCTCCACCCCTCCACCACCTGCACTCTCTCGCCCCAAAACCCAGACTCAAAACAATCATCTGATTGGGGCCCTCAATCACAATTCTACATTCTTTAACAAACAAAAATTCCAACTGCTTGTCCAAATATTTGGCCAAGAGTTTTAATGAGCCACTCTTTCGGCTTGCATGACTCAATAACTGACAGAAGCAAATGCTACCGAGTCAAACAGCCAGCGACAGACTTTTCATTTCAAGGGCAGTCACACAGAAAATGCCCATGGTAGAGGCCTTTTAAAATGTTAAATCTAGAGGAGCCAGTCTCCCAGGGTGGTTGGGGAAAATATGGACGGTATGTTATGTGATAAAAAAGTAGTTGCGTGATCAGGAATTATTTCTTACAATCCAACCCTGAACCAACTTCTTCCTTCTCAGGGAGAGGCCTGAGGAAGCAAACCATATCAGCGTGTATATGGAGTGGATTAAGATAAAAATCACTATAGTATGTGGGTCCCACTGCTGTCGCAGGGAATTTACCGATAGAACTGTTTACTCTCACAGGGAGTTAACTGACATATAAGAACATGCCTGACAAAGTACTCTGCCCAAACAAGAAACATAAAACCACGCCCTTAAGTTTTTGAGAGAACAATGGCACTAGGAAACCGTGTGTCATAGCGCAGGTCTGAATAGGAGTAGGAATGCCTAGTGTAGTAGACAAAGAGCTAATAGGCTAGCATGTGGCGCGCGGGGACCGCCGTGCTGTACTGTACTGAATCTGATGTCTCCAAGTGATTCACGAGCTTCACGGCATCTTCCCTGTAAACTGTAATTCAGTTACGGATTCATACAATTATGTGTGTGTGTGTGTGTGTGTGTGTGTGTGAGTGTGTGAGTAAAAAAAACAGAGAGAGAGAGAGAAAGAGTGAGAATGCAATTACATATCAGGCAGTGAGACAGACCACCTGAGGGTTCAAGGATCCCTCCACACATCTTCTCTCTCTCTCTCACTCACACACCATAAAAAGAGGAAGCAAAATCAAGCTAAACAAATATCTCCTTTGGGCTAATTCACATGATCCTGATTTACTCATGAAACCACACACACACACAAATAACAGTATAACATATGGCTCATTTATCACTGGGCTTTGTAAACAACCCAGGCTTTATGAAGTATTGCTGAACCTTTAACAGACATACCTTCCAGGAATCGCACTGGTCAGTATGAAAATCAACAAAGACAAAGACACTCAAAACACCTTAAATCACATTAAGCTTTTGGTGGGCAAGTGCCTGGCCTGATACACACACACGCACACACACAAACGCACACACACACACGCGACACGCCAAGACACACGCGACGCACACACGCCACACACACGCGACGCGCATCAATACTACGCAATACACACACACACGCACATGCACACACACACACACACACACACACACACACAAGCGGCCGCTATAATAACGACGCACACACACACACGACACACGCGACACATCACACGCACACGCACACGCACACACAGTGTGGCAAACACCAACACAACGCCAGCCACTCCAGGGCACAACTGCCATTCCAGTCCAACAATCAGGACACTGCCTTTTCCAACTCCAGACAAATCATTTGGCGTTGCTTTAATATCACCCAGACAGACTCCATCGGCTATTGAGATGGCAACTGGTCTTGAGGAGAGCAGATCACAGATCCGGTGCTGACGCAACAGGTCAATGCCAGAGGTGCATTCAAATGTATATGAATGAACAGAGGCAAATGACCATTCAGGCTGTACACAATTTCTCAGAACATTGATTTATTTATTTGTTACAATCAAAATCATTTGACTGACAATTTCAACTCTAACCTCATCCATTTTTTATGTTTGTAGAGAACTAGGCTACCTCCTCAGGTAAGGGAAAGCTGTTTGAGAATTCTGAGTGTCATTGGCTTCATTTAGCCTGGATACCAGACTCTCTGACTTTGCAGAGAGTCTGGCCTAGATCCATTGGCAAACATTATTTCCTGGTTGATGGACACTTGTCTGAAGTTTGAAATCATTGGAGCTCAATCACTAACGTTTGGTAATGACGTATGTTAACCACGAGGGACACAACGATAACGATAGGCTTGCAACTTAAACGTAATCGCTCTCAGGAACACCCACTGTTCACTGGTCGGTTCAGAGAAAAGTTGGCGAAGTAAACAAAGTGTGGAGGCCAGGCTAGGCTTCATTGGCTGATGTCAACTAACCTCTATGGGTCAGATTCATGTTGGACTTCACCCCGTTGTGGTCATGGCACGCCTTCTTCTGAACCCATATCGGGCTTCAGTAATGATGGCCCTGCAACACCATGAATTTTTCAGCACTCGGCAACGTCGTGGCAACAACGCAATTCGAGTGACCGCCAGGCGGGCTGGTAACTCGAGTTCATGTCCGCCGCACAGATTTGAAGGGTGTTCGGAGCTCCGTGCTTCTGCATAATGCACGGCACGCCTGGCTTCTCTGTCCGCATATGTGAGACAGTCAGAGTGTGTGTGTCTAAGCGAGCAGTGAGAGAAAGAGTGAGTGAGTGAGTGCTGTGTGTGTGTGTGTGTGTGTGTGAACGAGTGAGTGAGTGCTGTGTGTGTGTGTGTGTGTGTGTGTGTGTGTGTGTGTGTGTGTGTGTGTGTGTGTGTGTGTGTGTGTGTGTGTGTATATTGGGTCAGTTCCCCATTCCAATGTGTGGAGTATCAGGCATGTGTGACTGCTGTCTAAACACTGAAAACATCTAACGCAGGAACATTTAAAGGAAAACAACAGAAGCCGTGTGTGCTTCATGGTATTCCACATCAGAAGGGCCTTCATGGGTGTGTGTCCTTCACCAGGAAAAAACATGCTATTGTAATAACGGCCACTTTTAGGAACTCCCCTCATGACTAATTTCGGACCTCTCGGGGATTAACCTCTGGAATTGGGAAGTGTGATTAAGAAGAAGAACAATAACTAAAAAGCTCCTCATTCGGTTCTCAAGCCAGATGCTTATTCATACTGATTAGTCAACGACTACTTTTCCATGCACACCACATTCCGGTTTTATTCGGAATAATGACAATATTCCAATTGCACATGAGTCATGTAAACACCTTATTCCAGATGCCATAACCCGAATAAGGTCATATTCTCTGAATATACTAAACTCTGGAATAACACCCGTAGCATATGCCTCTTTTAACTGGAATATTGTAGCATGGAAACACATTAGTTGGGAAATGCCCTTTTCGGAATATTAAATTACATCTGCACATGTTCGTGCAAGGAATTTTGGTAGCTTGCTTTGATGCCCTGTCACTTTGCAAACATAGTGAAAAGTGTGGCAAAAAGGCGAGGTCAATTGATGTATTAAAACCTGAAAGTTTAAATGTCAAGATGGAATTTATCGCTGGGTGAAAGCATCGTATGCTCACAAACCCCTCAATCAAAGCGGCCTATTATACGGCTAAAATGCAAAACAAAATCTGCCGAAATTTATTTTGTGGTCATGAATGAAATTCAGGGACCGAGCCCGTTGGGACATCATGACGCAGACACTAGGTACTTCTACTGCACGTCACTGCTTTACTCAGTACATGCTGATTAACATGTAAACAGAATGTTCCGTTTCTGCTACACATGGAAACATCTTATTCTGAACATCGCCATAACCAGAATACGGTCCTTAATCAGAATATGATGTACATGGAAACATAGTCTCTGTTGTATTGAGCCATTCTTAGCCATGTCTGCCTCCACAGAGTCCAACTTGTTGCTTGATGCTGCTCAGCACTTGGGGCGTTTATGGAAATCTTCACTGTGTTTATCTAATTCATTCAATCCAGTTGACCGATTAAAATAAGACTGTAGGCTATAGGCTACAACCATGGTATTGTGTGGGGCCCTTGTCTTTTCCATGTGATCATTCAGACAGTTCACAACTTAGTTCTACATTAATTTCCTTGTCATGCGAGAGAGAGAGAGAGAGAGAGAGAGAGAGAGAGAGAGAGAGAGAGAGAGAGAGAGAGAGAGAGAGAGAGAGAGAGAGAGAGAGAGAGAGAGAGAGAGAGAGGCACTGACACTGTCCAAATTCTGATGCAGACCTTGAGGACAAACTGCCAGAAAAACACATGGCTCAAGGAACTAAGCACCCAACCCCACCCACCCACACCCACACACACCCACCCACACACAATCTCTTTCCTCAGGCTCTGTCGTCTCCTGAACAATCAGTTTGCAAACAACACAATGGGCTATATCCTCAGCAATAAATCTGCACCTCAGGTCCTGAAGACAAAGGGGCAGCCGCTGGCTTGCAGACAGATTGGATTGGCCGGGCTTATTTCAGACACATGTCTCAGTCAGACTGCAGGATGTTCATCTAAAGGCTTAAGATTCAAAGACATTACGGCCACTCTCCTCCTGAACAAAACTGCTCTCATTAACTGGACAACGCTAAACTGAATCAGGCAAAGAAACGTGTTGTGCTGCTGGCCTCCTCACAACCAAAAAAACAAAAACAAAAAAACACTTAAGTCATTACCTTCCGCCACCCCCTTGCCAAAAAAAGAATATTAGCAACCAATCCCTCACTTCCTGAAGCATAACAAAAAACAGGATGCAGATCTTTCATAATCCTCATCCAAAAGTCCATTTATTTGGACACATCGGCGCTCACTCGTAGACTGGACCCACACTGGCTGCTCTCTACACCTGGAAAGCGCTGACCATTTAGGCTACAGGGCCATCACAGCCCTACTTCATCTCTCCAGACACACCCCCTATAAAACTCAACTGCTGACCTGTGCAATGTCTGTGTATTTAGTGTGTATACCGTATGTGTGTGTGTGTGTGTGTGTGTGTGTGAGTGTGTGAGCACCGTCATGGCAACAGCGTGTGTGCACCGTCATGGCAACAGCGTGTGTGTGTGTGTACAAATTTGTATGTGACTGTGTGTGTGTGACTGTGAGTGTGTGATGGGTCATGTTCAGAGGCGGTTTATCGGCTAACGTTTCCCAGCGGCTGCAAATCACCCAGGTCACAGTCTGGCAGTGCTGACTGGCTACTGCTGCTGCTGCTGCTGCTGCTGCTGCTGATGATGACGATGATGTAAGCCACATGGGTTCTGTCAGGAGGAAGAGGACATCCTTGCACACCGCTAAATGTATGTGTGCGCCCTGCAAACAGCCAGCACAGTGAGCACATGAGCCCACAGCATTTCACTCAGGCCATTTTAAAGTGGCCATCCGTATGCAAACAGACCATTACTGGCCAGTCAGATATTCATTAGCTGTGTGTTGAACATACTTCATTAAAAATGTGCACAAACCGTTTCCCTGCTGTCCTAACTGAGAGTACTACATTCTTGTTGGCTGATAATTAGCCTATCCTGACTACACATGACAAATACAACCAGAGTCATGCATACTTTTGGTATTTAAATTGCAGTAAGGAGTTGTTGGTGTAACACTGCCAAGCCAACTACAAAAAGTAGTTGCAAACAATGCAAAAGAAAAGCATCCAGATACCAACAGCAGCATAGTTTGCACGCTGACACATGAGCTTGCTCTCGTCTTTTGGCAATATCATACTGTTTTAAATTTTCACTGGGAGGTCCAACCCAGATCACAGAAAATTATTTTGCGGACCCCTTGGCGATGGGTCGCAGACCCCCAAGGGTCCGCATACCCCACTTTGAGAACCACTGGCCTAATGGATAGCCTTAGCAGTTAGATGGAATGACAGGTGAGCTTAGAACTCGTTTCCTTCCAACGTGACAACATACCCAACCACAACAAATTTGAGGATGATATCCGCTATAACTGCTTGCCATTAAAAAAAACATATCGAAAAGCAAATTACAACATACAGTTGCTTCAAAATTTTGCAAATGCCATGCTAAATATGGTAAAGCCATTCAGCAATAAGCATTATGGAAAATGTTTTCATCTGCGGTCTAGGGTGAGGGAACCACATCACAGGCCTGGATATTAAAAAAAGCATTTAGCCTAAAAGCAGTTCCGAGAAACCAACACAGCTCCGGGAAGGGAACAGTCGCCCACTTTGTCTGGACTTTTTTAGATGCTGCTAATTATAAAGATAAAATAATAATCAAGAGCGAGTCTGGCTGCGGCGAATTGTTTGAGCTCGACCGACCGTCGTTCTTTCTGCCTGGCCATGCCATGCCAGTGCTATTGTGCGCAACCTGGCATATGGTGCCATTCCTGCCACTAATCGTGGTGGAGTTGTGCCATACACCAGGAATCACAACCAGCATCCATGCACAACCTCCATATAGAATGCTGCAAAAAGAGCCACCAATGTTCAGCGGACAGATGACGACTCATTCCCTCAGCTGACAAACAGTTTGTAGCTTAGCAATGTGTTATCTCCTCTCCATCTTGTGCACCTAGCACTTAAAGACATGTGAAACAAACTGAAGCTACTGCCATTTTGCTTGCATAGAAACTTTCAGGTTGTTTTGAATGAAATGCATTGACCGACTAACTGTCAAGGTGGTGTTGTAGAGAACAAGTGGCAGTGAGTCGAGCAACTATCAAAATGGATGGACGGTCATTTTTTTTTGTCGAGATGCCCAGCGAATGGTTTTGTGATTTGTCTCTACTGAAGTGTGCACCAGTCCCCAGTTGCTCGTGCTAACGTCTGTAAGGCATCCTCAGCTGTTTAAAAAAAAATCAATCTACCTGGACAGGAGAGCAGACACTTCAAACACACACGGGGAGGAAAGAGTAGGCGCCTGCATGTGGTTGGACTTCCTGTGAGGCAGGAACTGGGCAAGCAGGATGTAGGGCGTGAGAAGTCCAAAAAGGTAAAGCTTATTCGCATATTATCATTACTGAAGATTCAAATCAGTTGTAACGGTCCATGCAGGTGTGGGTGGATGGTGGTAGATTGGGGCTTTCCACTGAATCACAGACAGCAGTTGCTATGCACACCTGATCTTATCAACGCTTGCATTCGGAGCCACCATGTCAAGTACGTACTTGCACTGTTCAGGCGAAGCCGAAAGTCAGCCGGAAAAGATCATTAACAGAGCCCGAGCCGGTCATGAATCAACCTCCAGATATTAATAAGCAGGAAATGTAGACATGGTAATGGTGTCATGGTGCAGTGATAACACCTCTTTGTCAGCCCATCTGCCGAGAAGCGGTTTCTCAAACGATAACACACATTCTTATCTGTTTGAAAGCCACAGCTGGTGACTATGTTAGCCCATATACATTCAGTCTCATTTTAAAATGTGGCTTTTGCGGTGTACTGAAGCAGAAACCCCACTGTTCACACATGCGCAACTCGAGTGTAAAGTCTTTAGCCTGTTGGGAGTTTAGACTATGTAGTTGGACAATCCCATTGGCTTTCCATTATAAAGAGAAACATCAAAAGTATCTGTATAGAGCTTATGTCCTCAGGGTCAGTAAGTTTGCATCAATGGTGTAGTGTGCCATCACGGAGCAGGAATACCCTAGACATCCTGCCATGCCACGCATACTTATTTCCAATATGACTTTTTATCAGGACATGCCCTCCCAAATGAATATGAAAGCCTTCATTGTGCACACACTGTTAAGACACTTGGGAGAACTTCAAACTGCCCTCATGAGCAGATTTTATTTTTATTTTGATAAAATGCTTAAGGGTTCTTACACGGCCATTTCATTCCGCTGACAATTTTTCATCTCATGCCAAACTACTATTATTCTTCCTCTCTTACAAACACACAAAGCCAGACAAACACACACAGACAGACATACTAAACCTTCAGGAATTTCAGCTTTGGTCAGGTTTATCTTGTATGCCTTGCCAGCCCCCACATAGGACATGCATGCAACAGCAAAGCACAGAGTAAAACAACTTTTCAAGACCAATTTAGTATACGTGAGGCAGGCTGCGTCAATTTCATTTTCATGATATCGTCAACAAGAAAGCTTTTTAGATAGGCTACTGTCAACAAATCCGTATTCACTAGGTGATAAGACCTGAGTGAAAAACGCTGGTCGTGACGACCAGTTCTGAATAATCATCTTGTAGCCTGTCTCCCCGGGTTGTCTCATTCGTGTCGTCACGTCATGTTCCCTTCAATTCATGTCAACAGAATTTATGTCCCCTTTCCTTGAGTTCATGTCAACAGAATTTTAGCATTTCTGCCCAATCTCTCTGTGTGTTTGTTGCATTCAGACATTTACGATTCGGCACTTCTTCAGACTTTATGGACCTGCATACAACTATTACAGGTGTGAAATGAGAGAGCAGAATGTACCAAACAAGCCCTTCTTCACTGACTACAGTCCAGGACGTACGACAACGCTAGCTGTCCAACATAAACTAAAATGTAAGCCAGAACTAAACAAGCGCGGATGCTAAAGCGTTATCAGTGCCAGTCTGAGCTGGCTCGTAGGCAGCGGTAAGAAGACTCAAAAGGTAAGCTAAGCAGCTAGTGGTCTCCTTCGCCAGTAAAATATTTTACACACAGAGTCCGTGGCCCAGCGAGTCTGCAATCACACCCGCTAGCTGGTCTCAGCAACCCTGCAAACAGCAATCACGCATAGCATGCCATACACAGGTGCACTTGCAGTCTTTTCTCCAGCGCTAGCCTACCTGTCACCACGTCTCTTATTTGGTCTTACCTGAAGCGGCCGCCGCAGTGTTGGCATTGGTCCCCAACCCAGCCCGGGTCGCAAAGGCAGTTACCAGTGGCGGCATTGCACTTTCCATTCATGCAGGGCTTTTCGCATTCTTTTGCTTCGGCGAGAGACGGCAGTTGCACCAGAACTGCAACGGCGACGAAAGAGAGGAGCGTCCGCGACAGTGATAAACAACCCCTGGGCTGAGCTCGCTCCAGGCTACGGCCCCAGCAGGCCTCCCGAACCTCCCCAGCCATACTTGCAAAAATGGCTGCCGGTCCGTCGGTGGCGAGTCCGTTTGCCAGGGTATCGCTACCGGGCCTTCTTTCACGAGAAACGTGGGCAACTGTGTATGAAACCTTGTAGTGTTGGTATTTAGACTACAGTAACCGTTAATGTTAAGTAAAAATGTCCGCTTCTCTGCTTACATCTTAACTGGTCCCACCACCAGCCGCTGCAGAGCGACGCATACTGACACCCGGAAATGACGTCTACTTCAGTTTACAGATTGACTCGGAAATGCGCAGAAATTGTTAGCAAGTATCTCCTCCCAAAAGGTAGTGTAACGACTTGTTGTCAGTCTGAATTACGACTGAGCGTAAAACACACATTGGTTCAAATTAACGGTGAGATGTTGTAATTTATTTTTTTTCATAGACGGGTGTGTCATCAGAAATCCATCAGTAGGCCTACTAATTTCCTGTAGCCTACACCACATGAAATGAATGCATGATCATTTGTTTTCTTAAGGACTAAGTAGGCATACGATTAATCTTGAGCAATTATTGTCCATGGGAAAAAAAATCTCACGGTCATTTTCTCGCCTCACGCATAGTAGCGGAGTTTCTCATTTCTTATAGGTTAAGAGCGCCCTCATGTGCAAGAAATAGTCTATGTCTTGAAAATACGCGAAAATATCCTCGATTGACACAAATACCGTAATAAATAGTCTTATAAAGAGCATGCATATATCCTTGATGAATATAAACTTTTAGCCAGTCAGAAGAGCAGCAATCACAAGCAAATACTGACATTGGCTTATAATGAGTTGGGAGAATAGGAATGAGATGTAGCAGAGTATCATACTTTATTATAGTTTACTACATGTGTGTTATCTGTCTGAAAACACCTGATTTGCAATAATTATTGGAATTGAAACATATTTTTGAGGCACATCTGTGATTTGTCTTTTTTTCTTAAAAAAATAAATAAATAAAATGGCTGAATGAACATCCTCCAAGAGTGAGGATTCCATCATTGTTGGTGCTGTGGTCTACTCTGGAGCCAAACTCTAAAGAGGAGAGGGACCATCCGACCATCAGGAAAGGCACCATCAATGCTGAAAGGTATATAGCCTGGAAAATCCAGACCCTGATAATCTAGAAAGATTAAGGGTCTGGCAAAGAGCAATGTAATGGCCTAACTCGAGGGGCGGCAACAAGCATGCATTTAAAAATTTCACTGCACGAGATTGGATAACACTAGACCATGTTTACTTTGAATGACTTTGACTCAATGGGATAATACTACGACCAATGTGTACTGTCCTCCACGTTGCAGCGCTGTCTTCATCAGTTTAGCTGGTTCCCAGGAATGTTGGGGAAAAAGTAACGTGCATCATTGCTCTTTGCCAGTGTCTCGCAGTGATTTCCAGGGTAGAAAGGTATACACATATGCCAGACAATGTCTTTTTCAGACTTACATATTTCAGCAAAACAATACCCAACAACATACTGCACGTATTATTATAGCATGGTAAATCCTATAATCATAGGAATCCTATATCAGGCAAGAATGGGACAGCATTCCACTCCCAAAACTCCTCAATTCCCAAACGTTTACAGACTGTTGTTAAAAGAGATGCTACACAATGGTAAACATGGCACTGTCCTAACTTTGAGATGTTTTTGTGTTGCTGCAATCAAATTCAAAATGAGTTTATTTCTTAATAAAGTAATACACTTTCAGTTTAACCATTTGATGTCTGTTATATTGCGAATATAATATGGGATTATGTAATTAACATTAAATAACATTTTACATAGCGTCCAAACATTTTTTTGAATGGGGTTGTAAATGTGTCAGTTCGCTTATTCACGCAGCAGCCATTGTAAACCAAAACGAGGCTACAGGGTACACAAACCATAGGATTGTTGTGTTCTATGCATGGTCTATATTCAGGACACCTGAATAACCCCACTGTGCGCTACACTACAATTGCATTCTACTTGGAGATCTGCAGGTGAACACAGCATGGTAAACACTATGACTTGCAACCGTAAAGGTGTCTGGGTAGTATAAAATGTCCACCCAACCCAATCATCAGTACTGTGTCACATGGATGGATCTTTCTGCAAAGCTGGCAAAGACTCCAAGTCATCCTACTAGTCTAAAATCTGGAAAAGGCGAGCTTTAAGAGTTGTGGAAATCTGGAAAAAGGCAAGCTTTAAGAGTTGTGGAAATCTTAAGAGTCCTAGAATAAAGAAAAACACGTCACAAGGTTGTACAAATGTCATAGAATGTTTTTAATAAATCCTGACTTATAAGAAGTCACAATATTTCAATGCGCTCCAGTGTCTGAAACACATTTTCATATAATTTTTTGTTTAATATTTATAAACCACCAACCCCACAGGATTGACTTCTGCAATGAACATAAATAGAAACAAATAAACATATTTACAAGGTACAGAGCCAGAGAGCCAGAGAGCCAGAGAGAGAGAGAGAGAGAGAGAGAGAGAGAGAGAGAGAGAGAGAGAGAGAGAGAGAGAGAGAGAGAGAGAGAGAGAGAGAGAGAAAGAAAGAAAGAAAGAAAGAAAGAAAGAAAGAAAGAAAGAGAGAGGAGCCCATGGGCACAATCGTATGGTTTGAGAGGAGTTGCCGGTATTGAAGGACAGTACTTGTCACGGTTTGATTTGGAAAGAGGATAGACACCAGTCGAAATGAGTTTTGAACTTCATTCACATCTTCTCAATACGGAACTCGTCTCTGGCAAAACAAGGCAAAACCAACCTGAACGGTATATGTAAATGGTAAATTCAGAGAACTGTCAGTAAACTGGAAATAGTACATAAAGATCTTGACACTATGATATACTGTGATTTTCTTGTTGTTGTTGTTGGATACTCTAGGATACACTGTTATAGTTGGTGGTCGCGAGTGTGTGAGGACTTTGTCCAGTGAGCACTACAGACGGTTCAAAGAGTGTTTGTTTTAAGTGTGTTTACCAATTATACTGTGGCCAATCGGATGCCAAAGATGACAGGGCTACATGGCTCTAAGTCACAGTTGGTAGTGTGTATGTAAACCTACACACACACACACACCTCATGCACACACATGAAATTAGTGACATATTTGAGTAACACACACAGTCTGTCCTGATTTTCAGACATTCGTCTGAGAAAAGCTCTCACTTCTGGTTATCAGAGCATCCAAACCTTTGATAGAAATCAGTTTAAGGAAAATAAGTTTTCCGCAATATACAAAAATCTACAAGTTAGATCTCCTTCATGAAAGACCGTTTTAGAAAAAAAGACAAACTTACAGTAATTACTTATGTAATTCACAATTTAAGGGCAGCTTCGATATTTGGTAGCTGATATGATCTTCGGTCCTGATCCAAAAGTAATGCCATTGCAACATCACACACAAGCGAGCACACACACACACGTGCAGACCAAGCCGCACAGACACATACACTCAAACACGCAGGTGTACACATTGATACACATACAAGTACACATTCATACACATACAAACACTCATTCACACACACACACACCCCTTGAATACACTTGTTTGAAGGCATCAAAAATCATTTGATAATGATAATGCCTACACTCTGATAATGCCTACACTCTGAATTAAAAAACTAAACAAACACTCACATACTTTGAACGTCATGGTGTCGGCTGTCTGCCAACACGCTCCGTTTGGTGAACACACAGACACACACACACACACACCCATCCCACAGCCCAACCAAGGTCAAAGGTCAGAGGCCCTCATTGGTTAGGATGGCTGTGAGAGGTCTTTGCTGAAAGTCTCTGTTTTCAAGCTTCGTCCATATGTCTCCAAGCTACAACTGTTCCAAGGCCATTCATACCTCCGCACAAGGAGGCTGCATCTTCCGTGTTAAGCGTGTATTAGTGTGCATGTGTGTGTCTGTGTGTGTCCTTTGTGTGTGCACTTAGGTTGTCGCCTTGACTTATTTACACCTGAAGAGAAAAGAGGTCCCGCGGTCCAAAAAAGAGAAACAGTTGAAGAGAAACACACTCTGAAGAGAAAAAGAGGTCCCGTGTCCAAAAAAAAGAGAAACAGTTCAGAGAGAGAGTTCAGAGAGAGAGAGAGAGAGAGAGAGAGAGATAGAGAGAGAGAGAGAGAGATGCGTCCGACTTCCTCATGCAGGCAGATAAAAAGCTCAGCTTCCACCCTGAGGTGGAGAAGTGGACTGCAGCAATCAAAGGCAGTCTGTCTGCATGATTGTGTTTATATGTGTGTGTGTGTGTGTGTGTGTGTGTGTGTGTGTGTGTGTGTGTGTGTGTGTGTGTGGGTGGGTGCGTTTATTGGTTGTTCAGTTGTTGTGTGTAAGCGTAATGTGGTTGAGAGAGCACAGCCTCCAGGGCAGTGCTTTTATGAGTGTGTGAGTGTGTGTTTGTGTGGATCTGTGTGATATGCAAGTCCATATTCCTTCATATGGAATGTTGTGTCTCTTGGTGTAGTCAAATCCTGGAGGGCAACTGAAATGTGAAAAATGTGAATGTATATATATATGTGTGTGTGTGTGTGTGTGTGTGTGTGTGTGTGTGTGTGTGTGTGTGTGTGTGTGTGTGTGTGTGTGTGTGTGTGTGTGTATTTATGTGTGTGGTTCGAGGGCGAGAGGGATTCCTGCAGAAGATGGTGGGATTAAACTCCCAGTTCTAGGGCAGCTCAAACTCGTTGAGGAGCGGCGCGTCGGTGATGTCGGACGCTTCTGGACGCGCTGCAGGGTTGGGCGACAGCATGGAGCGCACCATGTCCGCCTGCAACACACACACACACACACACACAGTTGAACAGTCACATTCCAAAACTATTAACATCTATACAAATGTAATCTAGAAAGTTTAGCTTTAGTTTACCCAGTTTAATTCTTACAGGGACTATATGAAATGCTTTACATCACAAAAAGAGAATTGATTCTTTGTACCGCATTTAACTTCTAGTACATCTCCATGTGTAGTGGAAGTGATGTGTTCAGTGAAAATGTGTTTGATCAAATGTTTTCAACTTTTAAACCATCCAGATACTCTAATATGGCTGCTTACGTTCTAATCAGGCCAGTGAGGAGTTCTAAGAATAATCACTTGAAAGTGGACTAGCCATCTATATGCTACTCATAAATCAGCTAAAAGTGAAGCAGTTGAACAGTTCTCCACCTTCACCAGTAGAGGGCAGCAAACACACATGCATGCATAGACTTGACTGCTCAGGCAAAAGCATCAAAACAAGTAGCACATTCTCACCTCTTGGACGTTGTTCTTGGTGAAAGAGACAGGAAACTGTAGAGCTCTCACATCAGTCAGAGTCTGTGGTAAAAAAGTGAAACAACAGTCACTATAAAAAGTCCACTGTGTGTATGGTGTGTGTGTGTGTGTGTATGTGTGTTTGTGAGAGGGAAAAAAACAACAGTTACTGGTGTTTGTGAGTTTATGTGTGTATGTATGTATGTATGTATGTACAGTATATATATATATATATATATATATATGTGTGTGTGTGTGTGTGTGTGTGTGTGTCTCTCTCTCTTACCCGGACCCTTTCCATCTGTGTGCGGAACGGACAAAGGAGCTCAAACAGGATCAGGCCCAGAGAGTAAATATCCACCTTGTGAGAGTACGAGTTCCCTGATAACTAATGGGAGAGAAACAAACAAAGAGTGACCAAAGGACCAATTCAAAGACAAAAGAAAAACACAAACACAAATCAGTGGCTACATTAGCTCCTAGAAATCTAAATCAAAGTTCAAAAGATTAATTTAGTTGTTTAGGGTGCAAGCTAGAGCCACTGGGAGAGCAGACAAATGCTTAGCATTTGAATTAGCTCTACAGATCCACCTGGCAATTCTTCAATTCACAGCGATTTCCAAAACAAAGATTTAGTGAGATTGTAATGTACCAATTTAAAGTTTCATTTCACAATTTCTTTTTTGAGAACCGGTATGGTGATAGCCAGGCTATGAAACCAACACAGAAGTGGCATTACAAAAAAAGCGAAGCTACATCTGAGTGGGCACCTGGTCGCTGCTTACCTGTTCGGGGCTCATGTAGAGCTTGGTGCCCACCTGGCCCGTGTGGCGAGCGTAGCTTGGCATGGGTGTGAGGGTCATCTCCTCCTGGTCCTCCTCCTCCTGGTCCATGGCCGTCACCAGCCCGAAGTCGCCCACCTTCACCACGTCGTCCATGGTGAAGAAGATATTGGACGGCTGAGAGACAGAGGGACACTGTTAGCTCATCAGCTCTCTGCTCTCAACCCGGGGTGCGTTTCCCAAAACCATAGTTGCTAACCTGTTAGCAACTTAGTTGGTTGGCAATGGGAAATTGCATTAGCAACTGCTAACTTAGTTAGCAACTATTGTTTTGGGGAATGCACCCCTGGACGTCTTCAGAGAAATAAAATTACTAGTGATTACACTGACGCTGACGTCACTAAAATGTCTTGGACCCTGAGGATAACATGTAATGCATTCATACTTCATCAATACACCTAATGCATATAACCAGTGGAAGTTGTCATTATGGAGTCTGTTAATGCTTGTGTGTTAACACAACTTAACTGTATGTATGTATGTATGTATGTATGTGTGTCTGTCTGTGTGTCTGTGTGTGTGTGTGTGTGTGTGTGTGTGCGTGTGCATGTGCGTGTGTTACCTTCAGGTCTCGGTGCATGAGGCCCTTGCTGTGCAGGAACTCGACGGCCTCGGCGATCTGCAGGAAGATGTTGAGGCACTCGCTGTGCTCGCGCAGCTCTGGCGCCACCCGCTGGCCCATCCAGTCCTTCAGGTTCTCCTTACGGCACAGCTGCATCTGGATGTATAGGTAGACCTGCACACACACAGAGACATGTACACACACAGACATAAAGACGAGGTCAGCACTCAGGATGGCAGGGGTCACAGAGGTAACGTGAGACAGTATACATGGAATGACACCAAGGGACTAAAACATTGGAACAAGGTACACTAAGGTTGTAGGACACTAATTATTGGGGGAATCCTTGCCTGGGTTCTTGAAAAAAAACATAACTTAAGAGTTTTGGTTTAAAAAAATTTTTTAAAAAAAATAAAAAATTTTTTTTTAAAAAATGTGCCATGCAAATTGAGGTTACTCAACTTTCATTGTTTAAACTGTTTTTTCTATAAAAACTTTCCAGCGCAGCAATCCCTCCTCCTGAAGCTGAAGCCTGTGACTAGACAGGTGTGCACTACTCCCACCACAGAGGCACTGCTTCATGAGGACATTAGCCACGTTTGCATGGACACTTTTAATCCCGTTAGAAACGGAATAACGGCTCATTCGGAATAACATTTCTCATATAAACTTATAATAGATATAAACACCTCAATCGGAATAGAAATGCCAGAATTTTAAGCGGAATGAAAGAGGTGGTGTATTCCGTTCTTATTCTGATTGAACAGCCATGTACAGTATACGGCCAATTGGATTGTATCTTCTCAAGGAATTACAATCAAAAGATTCTAAAGCGCTTTAGAGCACCTGATCGTAATAGAACGTACCCCATGTAAACAGACATTTTATAATCAGACCAACAAAAAAAATTATCAGCGTAACTGTGACTAATAGTTGAGCCTTGTCAATGGGTATGTGTGTGTGTGTGTGTGTGTGTGTGTGTGTGTGTGTGTGTGTGTTATAATAACAAAGTAATCTCCTGTAAGGTTTAACGGAACACAATCAATCAGGCCCTGAGTATTGGGCCTAGGGTAGTCAAGGTGGCTCACAGGGTGGCCAGGAGCGACAGGCGGCTGAGGGGGGTGTGGAGGGTCTGAGGGCCAGCGAGGAGGGCCGGGGGGGCGAGGTGGAGGCTGGGCAGCTGGGGGTGTGCTGGCCGGACGACGCTGCCTTGTCATGGAGCGTGGTTGTGGAGTCCGCTGGCGCGCTAACGGCGTGGTGTTCAGATTCCTCCTCCTCGTCCTCCTCGCGGTTGTCGTGGCAGCCAGTCTTAGAGAGGCGATGTCGAGAAGGAAGAGGTGCAGT
>NC_063207.1:8910727-8923227 GCF_017589495.1 Alosa alosa | reverse complement strand
AGTAGCGGATGATGCCCGGGTGCTCTAGCTTCGCCAGAGCCTTCACCTCCCGCATCACCTTCTCACGCGCCACCTCCCTACAAACACACACACTTTTTTGTAATCTTTCTGTCTGTGCTTTTGGCTCATCATTCTCTTAAGACTCAAACACAATAGAAGTAAGTAAACAAAGTACAATACAACCTAATATCTTTTTTTCTTTAATCGCTCACCTGAAAAAATATATACCCTGTGCATACACACACGCACACACACACACACAGTTACCTGTTGGGGAGTCTGATCCTCTTGATGGCATAGTGACAGTCGTCCACTTTGTTCCGAGCTTCAAACACAACCCCAAACCCACCTCGTCCCAGGCACTGAAGGGGCTCAAAGTCAGTCAGGTACCTAGGGGCACAAACACACACAATCTTAGTCAGGTACCTAGACACACAGACACAGACACAGACACAATCTCAGCCAGGTACCTAGGGACACAAAACAATCTTAGTCACACTCTTTTTCTCTGTCTTTAATAGACTACTTTGATATGGCTTGGTTCTCCAACGGCAAAATAATTCACCGTTTATAAAATCAATACAACTACTGAAAGCTGCATGCGGTGAAAGGCTGCATAATCTCGCAGTACATAATCTACAGTATTTGCCAGCAGCTTTATGGAATAACACACTTAATGTTCCTTCTGTTTGAGGCCGTCTGGGTTATGATTTCTTGAATGAAACCTGAAGTACGGAGCCTTTAATATATTTAATATATGGCCCCTTTAAATAGCTCTCTCACACACACACACACACACACACACACACGTGACCATGTGCCATGTACAGGGAACAGAGTGTGCAGGGACATCGGAATGAAACATTCTAGACCACTCCCCACACACACACACACGCCACATAGTATACCGCGGCCACCTATGGCAGAGAGAGGGGGTGTGTGTGTGTGTGTGTGCGTCTAACATGTTTGCTTTGCCCCACCATTCCCTGTGAAGGGTTCATATCACCTCTGGAACATTTCCCAGAGTGTTCCTCAGTACAAGTGTGTGTGTGTGTGTGTGACACCATGAACAGATGTAGGTGGCACATTGTGCGAAACGGGGCTACGGAATGCAGCTGTTCCATGATTATGCCTCCTCTCTCATGGTCTCTCTCCCTCACACACACACACACACACACTCCCTCTCCGTAAAAGTTCTTGCACACCAATAAAACAACAGTGAATCCCCGTAGACAGCATGTATCCAGCACAATCAATAGTGTAAAGATTTTTTCAGGCTCTTCGATATAAATTACATTAGCTTTGATTAGAGTGTAACAAATTCCATTAAAGTGTGCCTATACCCCAGAGTGAGCTTACAGTGTGTGTGTGTGTGTGTGTGTGTGTGTGTGTGTGTGTGTGTGTGTGTGTGTGTGTGTGTGTATGCAGCTCCCTACTTTGCCTGTATATCACAGTGGAGAGTTAGTTAGGCATCATCATTTACATTACATACTCCTATTTGTATTGTATAGATTGTAAAAAAGACATGCATCTATGGTTGTAACAGTAACAGTTCTGGTTACCTGGATATGTATTCACTCGGGCGTGTTTCCGTGACAACCACCTCTTTGGGTTCTGGTTCCTCAACATCAAACTTGCTGTCAGTCTGACACTGAGTCTCTGACTCCTTCCTCTGCTACAGAAACAGAGTGAGAGAGAGAGAGGGAGAGGGAGAGGGAGAGGGAGAGAGAGAAGCAGGTTCTTATCATAGTCAGACTATATGAAGCTTTATGTCTTTAGAGTATGATAGGGCGCGTGTGCGTGCACGCGTATGCATGTCTGGTTCGTCCCGTCCTTACCCGTGCTTGCGTGCTGGTGGGGTGGAAGAACTTGCGGACGATGTAGGTGGTGGCGGCGATGCAGAAGACGATGGTGCCCACGATCTCCTTCCACCAGGGCAGCAGCAGCACGGGGTCCTTCCTCCTGCCGGACCCCCCCTCACCTCCGCCAGCCAACGTGCCCACCGACACCTCCCGCCGCTCTCGGAAGCGTGGGCTGTACGGGTAGTAACCGTTATCTGGGGAGAGACACAGAAACACAAGAGTGCCGTTACAAAAAAACAAATAAAAAAGGTTAGCACACTAATGAACTTCTACAATATGTGCATACATTTTAGAAAAGGAGAAGCTAGACACAGAACGTGGAACAAGGGAAGCCCATGTCTATTTAGAACATGACTTTTTTGCCTGACTTTCATACATTCATATGCAAGGAAATACACTGCTCAAAAAATTAAGGGAAGCCTTACAGTTTTCCACAATTGTTAAAACACACATTGTTTTTTGAAACCTTCCACCCTTTTCTCTATTCTCAAACTACATTCGCAGTTCTTGCTAAATAAAACGCTCCCCTCAAAAGTTTTACTTGTGCTCAGAACCAAACAGTGTCAGAGTACCGATGCAGTGTATGATTGAAGCGTTCCCTTAATTTGTTTGAGCAGTATATATACACTTCAGGAAATGTGGTTTAGTAGATTCAAATGACATTCAAAACTGATATGGTTCTCACACTGCTGCATTTCTAAAGTGTATTGCTGCAAGGCATTGTGGGGATTGTAGTTCTTACCATAGGGGTACTGAAGCACTGACAAGGCACCATTGCTGTACTCCTCGTGAGAAAATCGGTCGTTGTTCAGACACTTGTCGAACTCTTCTGAGCCAACCAGCACTGGAGTACGAGATGGTGAATCTGCAGGTGTGAGAGTGTGCATGTGTGTGAGGGAGGGGGTGTTAGAAACTGTAAAAGACATATTGAACAGTGTCAATGTGTGCATTTAACATGTGTGCAGTACATGTGAAGTACATGTGTGTGTGAATGAACTGATGTGTGTGCGGGTACACTCACGTATAAGGGGCTTCCATCGGACTGTGGGCAGAGGCTGGGGTTTGGCGGCGTCCAAAATATTGGGCTTAGAGGGGAACTTCTCGGAGATCCTCACAGAGGACTGCAGGTAGAGTTGCCCCTGGTACATACCTACACACAAACACACACACACTTCAGTTATTCATCCTGTATCAGATGCAGTACAGACTAGTTCTGTTTTAATGCACGTGTTACATATTAACTAGAAGACACAGGGATGCAAACACATGTGTGGTGAAAAAAGAGAGTTACATGACCGACCCGACTGCTGTCCTTTTAAATGTCTGGGACATTTACATTCCAATTACATTGGAACTGGCTGTTTTTATTGATATCGAACTTCGTTACTGATTACTACGGCTCATAGGTGGAACTTTAACTTTATTATTGTACGGTTCTGGATGATCAAAGTCGGATGGCAGCGCCAGCGTCAGCTGAACGAAAATTTACAAACTAATCAAGTCAGTTCAACAGTTGCGAGTTAAAACTTCCAGCTGAAGTAGATCTATTGCGGAGGTTAAGTAGCCTAGTGCGAACTGAGACAGTTGCCTCCCAACGGAGTGAGCCTATATTTTCTTAGCTGCTATCAGAGTGATAGGCTACATCTACCGCTCCTTTGCTACATGAACAAATATTATCAAATAATAATTTTGGATATGCCATTTTTCATAAAAATGTCAACAAAAAAAAAAATTTGAAAAGGCTTCTTTCTTTGATTCCATGTTTATACCACATTGTCTTACAACCTTTAACCATGTGGCAGTATAATTTTCAGTCAGAACAAACATATTACAAACGTCAAGAGAAAATCGCAATTAAATCATTTGAATTTTGTTCCTAACTGTATGTAAGTGTGTGTGTGTGTGTGTACCTAGGTAAACACTGCTCTCCGTGGCTTCGCGAGCCTTCTCCATGATGTCGTCATCCTCCTCCTGTCTCTCCTCGTCACTCTGCGTGGTGTAGGCCGTGTCATCAAACAGGCTGATGGGCGTCACCTTCCCCCCTCCAACCAACCAGGCGGAAGCGATCGGAGTGCAGAACTACAGGAGGAGGGTCAAAGGTCTCAAATTCATCAATATGAAACACCTTTAACGCAACATCTAACGCACAGCATCCGACTTTACAGGGGTGCGTTGCAAGCAAAAAGGGGGTTCAGGGTTCCTGAAAGCAAACTACAACATCCTTTTTCACAAACTCTTACACACTAGGTGTTCAACAACACTTTTGGGATGCAGATGTTATCACTCAAAATGGCTAACTGACTGACTGAGAGGTCAAGGGTCAGCAAGGGTCAAGGGTCATTTACCTGGTGCTCCCAGATCAGCTGACCGCCGGGCTTGGTGCTGAAGGCCATGACCTTCCAGTCGGGCACGGACACCTTGATGACCAGGTCCGTGTCTGTGTCCGTGTGTATGTGAGTGTCGGCCTCGTCGATCAGCTTGCGCTTGCCCCTCAGCCTGTCTCCGACGGGAATCTCTGCCTCCAGGAAGTTGAGGGTAGACTGGGTTTCAGGAATGAATTTCAGCTCAAAGGTTCCCACGCTGAAGTTCCACCTGAGGTGGCGTATGAGGAGAGCGTTAGAAGTTGGCTGACAAGAGAAAAGGTTTTTTAATAAATCGGGAAAATAATAACACCATATTGACTCAACCTAAATTATGGTTAAATTCCATTATATGAATTTTACAATTCTTGTATAAAAACACTAATCACGCATAACCCAATATCGTTAAACAGACTTCGACTTTACTCCAATCATACAGTGCAACCGGAAAGTTATCAAACCCTTTCAAGTTTTCCACATTTTGTTATGTTTCAGACTCATCTTAAAATGGATTCAATTATGTTTTTTCCTCATCAATCTAAACAGGCGCTTGGAGTGTTTTGTAAATTTATCAGTATTCAGACACTTTGTTATGACGCTTGAAATTGAACTCTGGTGCATCCTACTTTCAACCATCAATGGTCCTTGAGATGCTTCTATAACTTGATTGGAGTCCACCTGTGCCTAAATTAATTCATTGGACATTATTTGGAGGGTCTATTTCTGTAGAGTTTTTGTAGAGTATTGGAGCATTGTGTGTAGATTGATGAGAAAAACAAATGAATTGTATCCCTTTTAAGATGACTCTGAAACATAACAAAATGTGGAAAACTTGAAAACGTCTGAAAATGTTTCAGTTGCACTGTATCTCTATCTCTCTCTTACACACTTACACACACACACACACACACACACAAACATACATCTCAACGCCACTGCGAGGCCGAACGGCTCGGACGGTCTTCTGGGTCCTCTGGAGGAGAAGCACGTCCTCAGGCTCAGTCTCCTCTCCAGCCCAGCGACTGCAGCCCACGGCTGAGCAGATGTACTGCAGCTGGACACACACACACAGACACACACACAGAGAAAGACACAGACAGATAGTTTAGTTGCACACTCTGCAGTGTGTACAGTTAATAATTCAGCAGTGGCATAACTCCATATTGCCCCCAAAGAAGGATTTATTACAATATTCAAATTCAGCAATGGCTTCTCTGATGGCACTCCACACACACACACTAGAGGATCACGAAAGTGCGGATGTACCTTTCCAGAGTAGGCTCCCAGGCCGTAGGTGGTGAGCGATTTGCCCCCCACCAGCACGGAGTCATCCCCAAAGCGGTAGGACGAGTCCAGCAGAGACTCCACGGTGAAGGGCACGGCCTCCATCGTCTCCCGCTCGCGATTCCACTGGAATAACGCCCCGTCCAGAGACGGGATCATCACCTTGTTAAACACCTGAGAGAGAGAGAGAGAGAGAGAGAGAGAGAGAGAGAGAGAGAGAGAGAGAGAGAGAGAGAGAGAGAGAGAGAGAGAGAGAGAGAGAGAGAGAGAGAGAGAGAGAGAGAGAGAGAGAGAGAGAGACATTAGGCCTTTACATTGCTGGCTATGACATTGTATAATGATAGGACTGGTGCATCTAAAACATTTGTGTGCTTAGAGAAAAGCTTTTGTCCAATATATTACTATGCACACTAGAGCTGCAACTAAAGCTTTTTTTTCATAGTCGATTAACTGGTTGATTATTTACTTGAATAATTGATTAGCTGTTGTCAGAAAAATAGTGAAAAATTGTTGATCGGTTTTTCCCTCAAAAAAAAAAAAATTGTTTTTATGTTTGATATGTAGTTTATGTCATAGAGGCGTAAGTAAAGATGAAAACAAATCAAGTTGAACAAGCTGCAATTAGAAACTTTTCAGGCATTTTCTTTAAAAAAAATTACCCAAACCAATTAACTGACTACCAAAACTGCTGCCGACTAAATGAAGGAGTTGACAACTAATCAATCAATGAATTGTTACAGTCCTAATGGCTACTGTAGCTTTCCCAGGAGAGGCTGGTGAAGTGCTGAAGCACCACATCACTCAGTCCTCCTCTGCTGGACTTGGGCCACGGATGCTGGCCACTCTGGACAGAGTGATGTAACTGTCTGTCTGCGCCTCCCTTAAAGTGAATTGGCCGCTTTCAGGAAGCAATGAGCTCTAAAACACTGCCCTAAGCAAATCGCTGAGGACATTAGCTCTCTCTCTCTGTGTGTGTGTGTGTGTGTGTGTGTGTGTGTGTGTGTGTGTGTGTGTGTGTAGGTGTGGGAGACAGAGAGAGAGAGTGAAAAACAAACCCGAAAAAAAAAAAAAAAAAAAAAAACTACGGAGAGCAGAGAGCAAAGACATGTCACCAAGTCCATGTCATCAAGTTATACAACTGACATTAAAAGATTAAACACACATTGGCACATTAGGATCTCTGCCTTTCTTCCTCACATAAACACACAAGCAGAAAAACACACACACACACTGACAGACAGACACAGACAGACAGACAGACAGACAGACACACACAGAACTCTTTGTCAGGCTTTGCACCTGACCCCAATCCACGGTGCACTTACTGGTCCAGTACAAACACACACACCTGAGACAGCAGGAGTCAGAATGAGATCATATATCCGGTCCTGTCTAATCTGGCATCAACCAATGGGAACACAGGAATCACTGAGTCGATAAAGGCTAGCGGGGATTGGCTGATGGATACAGGGGTGAGGTCATCACCTCATGTGAGACTGGGGTCATGCTCTAGAGTAAGAGGTTGTGTGTCCTTCTATCTAAGAGTCTAAGGTGAATGAGTTCATCTGAATATCCATGACAACTGCCTGCGGATGAGATGAGAGTGTGTCTCTACACTCATCATACGTTTGTCTTTGTGTGCGCATGAGTGTGTGTGTGTGTGTGTGTGTGTGTGTGTGTGTGTGTGTGTATCTGTGTGTGTGTGTGTGTGTGTGTGTGTGTGTGTGTGTGTGTGTGTGTGTGTGTGTGTGTGATAATATGAGTGAATGAATGAGTGTGTTTGTGTATGTGTGAGTGAGAGCAAGACAGAGAGAAAGGGGGGGCATGAGTCACCGTGTCCTCTTGAGCTGGGTGTTTGGCTCGGATAATCCTGTCCATCATTGGGTCTGCTCAAGGACTCTCTGCTGAAAGTGTCAAACCTCCTTAACACCACCCCTCCCAAATCAGAGTGTGTGTGTGTGTGTGTGCAGTGACACAACATTGGGGACACAAAACACACACACACACACACACACACACACACACACACACACACAAGATTCCCTCACACCTACACAAACAAAAAGGCATTTTTCACCCAACCTGTGAAGTCTTCATCTACATGTCTACAGCCAGGAGACTTTGCAATCATACATATAAACAAAGCCCTGGTGCTTAATACTGAACTTATCATGTCAACACCATAACGCTTAATGTACTGTTTACCAGCAACATCGCTAAACCTAATAACACATCGAAACACGCACACGTGACAGATGGATTTCCCCATATTTAATTATGAAGTGATGGGCCTTCCTACCAACCCCCCCACCCCCACTCCATCCACCCCATCCCTAAGGACCCCTAGAGAGCAGGGGGGGAGGGGAAGGGGGGGGAAGGGGGTCTCCCCCTGTCCTTAGTTACCCCCACGCCTCAATGCTCCTGTCACAGACCATCTCATCAATACACACATACCCATACACACACACTATATGCACAAACGCACAACACACAAACACACACCGCTGCAGACAAAGAAGCACACCACAAACAAGCGCACACACACACAAGCGAGAGCTAGAGGTGAACTAGGTGGGACTTGACATTGATACGTCAACACACAGACAGGATAGGCAGCAGGATCTGACACCATCTGACAACAAAGGTCACTTATAAAGTCTACTGCTGCACACCCACATGCACACACACATGCACACACACACACACACACAATGTCAAATGCCCTTTAGACTCATGACTTTTTGTTCTAGACGCAAACTGTCTATGCGTGTGTGTGTGTAAAAATACTAGTGGCATGGTAACAAATGCTCTACACAGTAACAAAGCATGCCACAAAAACTGTCCAGTCAGTAGATTCCATTTAAAATGTGTAACATTCTTAACATTTCATGATCATTAACCAGTGCACAATATATTTCATTAACCATGAACATTAAGTGTGGGAGAATGCCAAAGTGTGTGTGTGTGTGTGTGTGTGTGTGTGTGAGAGTTTGAATTTGAGTGTGTGTGTAAGTGTGAGTCCCTTGTGTCTTTACAGTTAATCACCTCTCAATCCAAAGCTGTTAAATCAAGAGATAAAAGGATGCACAGCATAGATGTGTGTGTGTGTGTGTGTGTGTGTGTGTGTGTGTGTGGGGATGACATCATCCTTCACATAAGGCATTACCTCATCCTAAATCCATCCCCCTCTCTGTGAGTCACAACACAGTCTGTGGCATTCCTTTTCCTCTCTTTCCTTCATCCCTCCCTCTATCCCTCCCTCTCTTTATTTCTCTCTCCCTCCCTCACTCTCACTCCTCCTTTTCTGCACATACTGCTATTTTACCCTTGGTGGCCTCCTATAGGTGAGACTCCCTGCTGGTGCCGTGGCGACGGCCAATCACGTGGGGGCAGACGCCTCTAATCACTGAGCAGACTGTGTTGGGGGGACAGAACCCGCCAATCACGGCTGCCGGTTGCTAGGCGCTGCAGGGGGCTGGGGGGTGGGGGTGGGGGGAGGCCAGCAGGGCAGCCAATGACGGCGCGGCGTCTACACCAGCCAGGCATTTCAGGTTACCGACAAACTCAGCCAGACGCGAGGGTCACAGCTCAGCACAAACAAAACACATGTGCTCCATCACACACACACACACACACACACACAATTTTGTGCTCAGCAGAATCAAACACATCCATGTAAGCAACAATTAAACACAGACAAACATTTCCATGTGTCCAAATGGGCTGGTTATATGTGTGCACACCCACAGTACAGTACACATAAACCCAGAGTACACCACATGACGCACACTGCTCCTTTCAGGGAGAGAAACACCCACGACACTGATCACTGCTGTGAATACCCACAAGAGACTACTGAAACTTGTCACCTTGTCATAATTAATCATACACACACACACACACACACACACACACACACACACATATACATATACATATACATATACATATACATATACATATATATATACATATATACATATATATATATATATATATATATATATATATATAACCCAATTTGACACACAGCTCACCGCAATAAACTATTTCAGACACACACTTGCATGTGCACACACACACAAGGCCACATTTACTTGTCCGTTTCGCTACATTTCACAAATTAGAGACAGCAAGTGATAATGAAAACTGCCTCAAAGTCAATACACAGCACAGCAGGAAGAAGAAGAAGAAGAAGGGAGAGAGAGAGAAAGAGAGAGAGAGAGAGAGAGAGAGAACAAAGAAAGACAGTGAGAGTGAAGAGAGAGAGCAAGAGGAGGTAGAGAAGAAGGGATGAAAGTTCAATGAGAATGGAGAGAGTGATGCCAGAGGGGAGAGAGGGATGGAGACAGATGGAGAGAGAGAGAGAGAGAGACAGAAAGAAAGAAAGAAAGGAGAGAAGAAACAGATGGAGGTAGATGGAAAGACAAATGAGAGAGGGATAGAGAGAGATGAAAGAAAGAACAATGTAAGATGGAAAAAACAAAAAGTTGACCAAACAACGGATAGTCACACAAGCCCTCCAAACACTTAAACAAGGCTCTTAGCTAACCTTCCTGTGTGTGTGTGTGTGTGTGTGTGTGTGTGTGTGCGCGTGTGCGCGTGTGCGCCTCACAAGCTGCCAAACTCGCTTCCTCCAGGCTACTCCTCAACCTCTGGAGGATGTAAGTCTGTGATCTAAATACTTAAGCGCAAGCGCGTGCGTGTGTGTGTGCGTGTGCTCCTTGTTACCATAAGCCTTGGACACAAACTGCTCTGGGCAATCTTTAACGCTTTGTTGAGTTCATGTTTGTGTGTTTATATCTTGTCCTCCCACTCACTCTCACACACACACACACACACACACACACTTTTAAATGATGTAAACAGAGACACACTGTAAGCCTAGCACATCTCTCCATCCCAGATATAGTACCGCGATGGGGTCTTTGTATCATGTGAAATGACATTAGTGCAACCATTTATTTTCTATATGCTACATTGTGGTTTTATTTTTAAAGCAAATATCATGGATAGTTTGAGAGCGGGAAGTGTGTGTGTACACACACGTGCATGTCTGTACTGTACGCACGCAAGATAAGCACAGAGAGAGGAACATGCACACAGACTAGCGCACACACGAGCACACACACACACACACACACACACACAGACCTTCTAGTCGATGCTGCACACCATTTCTTTCTGAATGAATTTTCTGTGCATCAGCAAGAACAAGACTGTGTGCGTGTGTGTGTGTGTGTGTGCGTGTGTGGTGCATGCGTGTGTGTGTGTGCGTGTGCTCCTTGTTACCATAAGCCTTGGACACAAACTGCTCTGGGCAATCTTTAACGCTTTGCCAGAGTTCATGTTTGTGTGTTTATATCTTGTCCTCCCACTCACTCTCACACACACACACACACACTTTTAAATGATGTAAACAGAGACACACTGTAAGCCTAGCACATCTCTCCATCCCAGATATAGTACCGCGATGGGGTCTTTGTATCATGTGAAATGACATGTCGTGTGTGTGTGTGTGTGTGTGTGTGCTCCTTGTTACCATAAGCCTTGGACACAAACTGCTCTGGGCAATCTTTAACGCTTTGCCAGAGTTCATGTTTGTGTGTTTATATCTGTCCTCCACTCACTCTCACACACACACACACACACACACTTTTTTTTTAAATAGTGTAAACAGAGACACACTGTAAGCCTAGCACATCTCTCCATCCCAGATATAGTACCGCGATGGGGTCTTTGTATCATGTGAAATGACATTAGTGCAACCATTTATTTTCTATATGCTACATTGTGGTTTATTTTTGGCAATATCATGGATAGTTTGAGAGCGGGAAGTGTGTGTGTACACACACGTGCATGTCTGTACTGTACGCACGCAAGATAAGCACAGAGAGAGGAACATGCACACAGACTAGCGCACACACGAGCACACACACACACACACACACACACACACACAGACCTTCTAGTCGATGCTGCACACCATTTCTTTCTGAATGAATTTTCTGTGCATCAGCAAGAACAAGACTGTGTGCGTGTGTGTGTGTGTGTGTGCGTGTGTGGTGCATGCGTGTGTGTGTGTGCGTGCGCGCTTGCATGTGCGTGTGTGGTGTACCTCTCGTTTGCTGAGACTGGAGGAGACCAGACAGCCGGAGCCCACGTCCAGATCCCACTGCTTTTGGCCCCGATTGTGTGGATCCAGAGCGGAGATGCGGCCGTCCAGAGTACTGATGATCACCAAAGACCTGCAACACACACACACACACAATGAGCATAAACTTCACCAGCACACTGATGGAGAAACATATATGACTTTCAAAAAGGCAAACTTCATAATGCAGGGGGTATATTCAACAATGCAGACAGATGGTGTTCAAAGGTATCGTGTTTTTGTTTACGTGTGACAAACAGCTGTGTCAATCACTCTGGGGATCTGTTATGGTTGTCAGCCCTGACAGGTTATCAGGCACGTGGAGAATGAGAGGCAGGTCTTCACTGATTTACAGCTTCTGATTGGTTGGTCAGGCCATCGAGTACATGTGCTGGAACAGTCAGCGTACAGTGATTGGTGGGCTAGGCTCTGCAGCATTCCAGGGCTGCCGGGTTGTGGTATGCAGTTTGATCTTTAATACAGGAGTGGGCGGCAGGGTTCACCTGGCGGTGAAAAACTCCCCTAAACTATAAACACTAAACTTTTTACACCACTGCGATTGGCAGGCTGAGAATGACTGGATTTTTATTGGCCGACGGGGCAAAAGGAGATGTATGATTGGTTGAAACTTCTGGTTGCCATCCATTCAGAGGAGTGTGAATAGACACACACACACACACACACACACACACACACACACACACACACACACACATACATACAGGTGTTCTGCTGCAGGGGTGTCTGGACATTTACATTAATCTTCGCAGAGGGAGGCTGATGAGCCATTCTTACACACAAACACATAAATCTCTCATAATACAAAAAACACACACACAC
>NC_063207.1:8878227-8908227 GCF_017589495.1 Alosa alosa | reverse complement strand
AAAATTACCATCACATGTGAACAAATAGTATACAAACCATATCCATATACAAAGTTTGAATAGAGTATGCTACTACGGTATAAAGGTGTGCATGGGTGACTCTACGTATCTGTGTGTGTTTGCAGTGTTGAAAGACTACAACAGATGATCGAACTTTCCTTGGACAGCCCTCTGCAGTGGTTTTATCCTAATGACAGGAGAGTGCTGTCGCATCGCACGCAAACATATACACACACACACACACACACCACTAGGGTGGGGCAGCCCTGCCATAACTCATTTTAAACACACGACAACTTGGCGCATACTCAGCGCACACACACACAGAGACCATCACTACACAGCAAGTTCCACTGGAAGCCTTCAAGCCCCTGCTGAACTCGGAGTGCTCAACGTGAGCTTACTAACAAGTGCTGTTGTGAACTCTTACAAGTGCATATTTCATTCATTAAGACCAGCTTGAAACGATCCCAACTGGGGTGCGTAGGCTAAGCAGTAACCAAGCGAGCTTTGATGTGGCTTATTGTTTGTGTGTTTGGGGCGGCTAATCTCCGATTTCCAAAAATAAGCTCTCCTGCCCACCACTCCACTCCTCTCGTTACTCCGCCATCCTCGAATCTGCTCGCCTCTCGAAAAATCAAATCTGCGATGCTCCGTGGGCAAACCCTCCCATTGGCTGAGGACCTGCCTTGATCTGGCTGGCTGATTTGTTGTTGCTAAGCAGTGACGAGCCAACAGAGGAGACACTAGGCATCTGGGTCCTTGTGCCTGCCATGTTCTGATCTCCTCTTCATCCTTCCTCTCTTTCTCCCCCCCATTTATTCTCCCTCTCTCTCTCTTTTCTCCTTTGCCCAACCCGCTCGCTCTCTCTCTCTCTCTCCCCCCCCCTTCTCCTTCACGCTCTCTCTCTAGCCAGTACTGCAGTGCAGCAGGGTGTGGCCCCACCACAGGAGTGGGGGGAAATTAAATAATGAACAGAACGGAAGAAGAGGAGAAAGAGGAGTGAAACTCCTGAAAACCCCTTGGAAAACTCTGGGGACCTATTCAGAGCCCTTTCCAAAGTCACTGCTAATGAAGACATCCAGTAAAAAGACATGCTGCCTCGTCTCCTACAGCTGCACACAGTCACACTGAGACCTTGAACTGCTAGCAACTCTACAAGTGGCTACTTAGCATTGAACAAGCCAGAGAAAAGTGAGCATTTCATTTCTGTACAGAGAGAAAAGCTCTTAACAAGTGACTTGCTTTTTCATCCCAGTGCTGTGTAAAGCAAGTTGGTCAATATACCTCTCACAGGATAAATTAATAGATTGGGGGTGGGTAAAAGTTTTGCACCCAAGTTATGTTGGCTCTCTGTCCAACTTCTAAGTTCTGAGAGAAGCATGAGTTTACTGCGCACACTTTTCCAAGTTCAGTCAAAATGGCATTACAGTGTAGGCTAAATTTATGTCCACACGTTAGTGATATTTAGCGTGAGAAGAATCCATTCTGAGAGCAGGTCTTGTGTGATGGATGTCTAAACAGGGAGACAGAGTCATCACAGAGATGCTGAGAGAGGCTATTTATAAAACACCCAAAAACTCTCCCTGGTTACAGAACTATGAAACAAAAAAAAACTCCATCACTCCTCTTTTTACGTTCTCACTAGTCCCCCCCTCCCTCCATCCATCCATCCATCCATCCTGCTTTTACTCTTGTTTTCTATCCATCCATCCCTCTCTCTATCCCTCTCTCTATCCCTCTCTCTCACACACACTTTCTCTATCCCTCTCTTTCTCTCTCTCTCCATCGCTCTCTTGACGCGGCCAACTCAAATTCTGAGCACTCTCCCTCTCCCAATATTTAATTGGCCAACAAGTTGCCAGGCCGGGGGCGTGTGATTGGCTGTTGCTAAGCAGTGGGGAGCGGGGGAGGCAGGGAGGGCTCCTGCTGCGAGGGGCGTTACCGCTGGCAACTGGTGGGGCAGGGAGGGCACAGAGCGCAGAGCCTCGCGTCGGCAAGCTCCCGGTGGAGACACACACACACACACACACACAGCCATATGCGCGCACACACACACACATACATGAAGCCAGCCATATCGCACACACACACACACACACACAGAGTCTGACTGGCACTACACAAGCAGAGCTGCCCCCTCTATTCCAGACGGGCATGGGGTAAACAAACACATAAGTGTAAATAAAACAAACAAACCAACAAACAGCACGCCTGACTGAAATACGCCACTGAGTGGCAGCGGTAGCAACTCACTGCTCTAAAGCAGAGGGGGAAAACACAGTGGAGAAGCACTCCAACTTTCAAGCAGAGCATCCGATCCACCGCCGATAGCCCTATGACGACTCTTCATGTCAAACATTAAACAATCCCTACAAATCTATACCTGCCTTTTTATTTTATTATTATTTTCCAAGCGCTTATTAAGAAATATGAGCCATTATGTACTATATGTAGAACAAACCAACACTTAACCTTCTGGTGGTTTTGCTCATGGGAACTCATGAGCAAACCCAATCATTTAAATATTTCCTTAAATATTTTATCTTTGTAAAATAAGTCCCAGGTAGTGACCATTTTATCTAATATCTTAAATTAAAAATGAGTAATTCATCACTTCCTGGCCGCTCCACTGCACCACCTGAAACTGAGCCCCACTGCAGCAGTGGTCTGGGCAGTACTAAAGCTGCTCCATTATGGCAAAACCATATCTGTTTTATTTTAGCCAATATTGAGATCACAATTATTTAACAAGATTACACAAAGACTTTGGAAACACCATTCATTTTCCAAACTAAACTGAAAAACAAATGTTAAAAAAAAAAGTTTACAACTGTTACCACTGTGAAGTCAAGTCAAGTCAAATCAAATCAAATCAAGTCAAGTCAAATTTTCTATAGCGCATTTACAGATGGCTGAGCTGCACCAAAGTGCTTCACAATAAAGTGCTAAGTGCAATAAACAAAAGAAGGACCTCAGGCAGAAGGGGGAAAAATGAAAAGGACAACAAGACAATGACTGAAGGAGTTCAAATAATGTAAAAGAGAGAGAACACATGAAAAGGTAGCCAGGGGACACTATGCACTGGCACATAAAGCGTTCCCCATCAGAAGTGATAGGGTGTGCTGGGTTTATACCTAAAAACAAGAAGCTTATTGCAAAACATAATATAGCAAAATATTTAGATGTCGATTATGTTGTTTTCATAAATCATTGGAAGTCAAAATTGAAATTTGATTTCAATTATATGCACAGACCTCGCAGTTACTGAACTTCCAACAGACACAGACACAAACACACACATCGGAGACATGTCGTATATAAACCTGGCAGGAGGTCAAAACTATGAATTTCAAGACTACCAAATAGAAAGCATCTCCAATGTTTTGTCTCCCATCTCCAACTCTCCCACACACACACACACACACACACACAGTTGTAAAACTGTGCCTTCCAGGCTGCGCCTCTATTCCTGACAGCTGACAGGTTGTGTAGACTTCAGAAGGCGTCAGCCTCACACTGGGGGTGAGCGGAGCGGAGCTCCTCGGCTCCTCTTGCTCCCGCTCGCTCCCTCGCTCGCTGGCAGGCCTGTCTGGAGGAGCTCTGGATCACCAGATAGACTTAAGAGTTCCAGCTCACAGCTGTACTCCCACACTAACTAGTAACTGGGTGGAAAATGTACTCTAGGGAATGGGCTACTGTCTTATACCTTGACAAATCCATCCACGCCCACGGCAGTAAACGGCTCATCTCGGTGTTTGTAAACATCCTGGGGAACTTTAAGACGGTAAAGTGTAGTGGAGCTGGGAATAGGTAGCAGGCTAAGTGACCTAGCAAGTCAGAACTGGCACTGGAACATTTTCCGTTGTCACAATCGCATGCCGTGGCCGTGTTGGCTGGTTTCAGGCATTTGTGGTGTTTGGGACATGATGTGGGAGATAAGAGAAGGTTCCGGAAGGTTCCAGGTTTTAGAAGGTTCCAGAAGGTTTTAGAAGGTTCTCTTCTGGTGGAGCAGAGTGCGGTCACGCTTATCAAGCAGCTTAGACCTTGGGATGTGTTTGGTTTGGCAACACAGGGTTCCTGTACACACGCCTATCTCTCTCTCTCTCTCTCCCCCCTCTCTCTCTGTCTGTCCATCTCTCTCCCTCCCTCCCTCTCTCAGAATGTGACATTTGCAGAGTATGAAAAAGGGGGCTGAAGGTGAATGGGGAGCAAACAAACTGAATACAAACACCTTCACAAACATGCGGGTGCACACACACACACACACACCAGTGTTTCCCATACATTGACTTATTTGTGGCGGCCCACCACAATATCAACACTGACCACCACACAACTATTTTTTCAGGTTGTACTACATTGTGCTTGAATCTGGTTAGCATCATAAGCACACTGCGCTACTTTGTGTAATCAAGTTAATTCTGCAAACACAAATAAGAATTCAATTCTGTGGGAAACACTGCATACACACACACACACACAGCTAGAGTCAGCGACTGAGAAATTGTACATCAATATGATGTCCACAGCACATAAGCCAATTAACATATTTACAAACATTTATTTATATATAAATCACTGTTATGCTGGCAGATGGACTGGCAAGACTGGTCGTGGAACAGTAACACTCTTCTCCAAAGTCCTTTCTCCGCTCATCTCGCTGAGAAACTGATTGTTTTTTCTCTAGACGCTGCCTCTCGTTCATAGATGGAGGTTCTTTCCCCTGTGTTTCTACTTCACTGTGTGTGTGTGTGTGTGTGTGTGTGTGTGTGTTTTGTTTCACTGGGCGTTTGTGTTCTGGCCCTTCCCTCTCCTGAGGTTTCCCCTTCTTGAAGTCATCTGCCGATCAAAATGGCGAGGAATGTAGCCACCAGCTACCAATTAGAGATCTGCCTTTACCACGCGTACAGTATGGCCGCCTGGGATGGAGGGGGTGGGGATGTGTCCTTATTGATGGTATTCACAGTAAAGAAGTTCATGTCTTAATTGTTTGTTTATTTACTCTCGTATATGTCCTTAGGTCAGTGCACCCCGTGAGTGACAAGAGTTTTGAACTCAGCACTGTGTTAATGATGCAGAGGAGTACTCAGCTCCAAACACAGCACTTCCTCCAAAGCTGCTATTGTTTTCACTTTCAGCCCAGTCTCCGTGGGCCTCCAAGGCCTGGCTTCTGATTGGCCAGCCAACACCGAGGCTGTGCATCACAGAGAGCGTTCCCGTGGGGACCTCTTCCCCCCAGAAAGTCTGTTCCGTGTCACAAGGAAGGCCTGGGGGGTGAGTGCAGACATACAGAGAGAGCTGGGGACTTCACAGCTTTGACTGCGCTCAGGGTTTGTTTGTGTGTGTGTGCTGATGTGTGAAATAGCAAGGCTGCAACATTAAGTGGAGAGGCCACTCTCTCTAAACCCTGCTGTATTAAACCTTTAAACTATTAAATAAATGGAGGCCATGTCCAGGAATTGGAACACTTGTAGCATTTGTGTGTGTGTGTGTGTGTGTGAGTGTGTCCTTGTGCATTTGCCAGGGTACCAGGTGTGACAGCAGCTGTGGGTCTCGCTCCTGTGGTGACACTGAGACACACACACACACACACACACACCAGTTGAGCAGGAAGGGGGTAACATAGCTGACCTAATGTGGACTCATGACAAACCAGTAGCAATAGCCGAGGCACCAACAGCACAACAACAACGTGTGTACACACTCACAGAGGCAAACATCACACAGGCACGCACACACACACACACACACAACACACACGAAACACGACACACAAACAAACAACACACCCAATGACCCACTTCCCATAAGATTATTACATAGCCATTATTTACATCTAATATCAGACATCTGTAATAAATGATAGACTCTTCAGTAACACTTTACTTGACAGTATCGACTTAAGAGTGACATGACATTGTCATGAACATATGACACCATCATAACACATGAAACCTAACCCTAACCCCCAACCCTAATCCTAACCAAAACTCTAAACCTAACCCTAACCTGTTATGACAAAAACCGAATGTCACTTAATAATAGAAGCGATGTCAAAAACATTTATTTGTGACTTGTTTATGACACGTTCATGACAGTGTCATGTCACTCTTATGTCGACACTGTCAAGTAAAGTGTAACCGACTTTTCTAATGTACTTTCAAAACCGGAAACAATGCAATAATGATACACGACTCCAAGATTTACCTTTTGTTTCAACATACGATACTTTGTGTGCACGTTGTGAAAGCCCAATTAACTTTTCACAAAGAAGAAAAAAAACAAAATTTAAATCCTCAGCATCCTACATGAGCCTTTTGCTGTGATCAAACATCTTCATTAGAGGAGCTCGCCGTTTAATCTGCGATTTACATCTCCCTGGTGACCTCCGCTGCCTGTGGAGCTTCGGCTTAGTCTAGCGCTCCCTCTGGGCCCTCAAATCAGACGGAGCTCTGCGCTAATGCTACGCTAACCCCGCGCTGCTCGCGCTCAAGATGCGCTGCTGCTGGTGGTGGTGCTGCTGCTGCTGCGCCCTTCAGGAGGCGCGCTGCCCTCGTCTCCCAGCACCAACCACAGCCTCCAGCTGGGCGGAGAGCCCTCAAGTTAGAGCCTCCAGCACCGGCTCGGAATGAATGAGCAGCTCTCGGAGGGCTGACGGGAGGCAGGGGTGCTGTGGGGTGTGTGTGTGGGGGGGGGGGTAACGGTTTGTCTGAGCTGAAACGGAGGTGTTAACTGGCTGTGGAGAGGGTGAGAGTGGGCTGGGAGAGCTTGCTGTTGGGAGCTGGGAGGCTGCGCTGGTGCAGAGGGGCAGTGGCCTTTGGTATGTATGGGCAAACAATGTCAGGGCTAATTGGGAAAGGTCTGTGTGTCTGTGTGTCTGTGTGTCTGTGTGTCTGTGTGTCTGTGTGTCTGTGAGAGAGTTTGAAGACTAGCTGGTGTTGCCATGCCATGGAACTTCAGCGTTGTTGTGGTGGGTACTCCAGACGAGGAAGCTGGAGGGTGGGGTTGGAGGGGGAGAGGGGGGGGTGGAGACTGAGGGAGTGTGGGGGAGGATGGGGGTGAGAGGGATCTTCTCCCTGCCATGCAGTATTCAAGAGGCTGCCACTTCAGGGCACGGCAGGGGAGCGTAAACATACCGAGAGCGTGCGTGTGCGAGTGAGCGAGTGAAAGAGAGAGAGAAAGAAGAGACAAGACAGTGGAAGAGAAAGGAGAGAGTGTGTGCCTGCAACCAGACAGTATGTTGGGGCTATGGTTGCACCTGTAGTGTGTGTGTGTGTGTGTGTGTGGGTGTGTGGGTGTGTGTGGGGTGTGTGTGTGGGTGTGTGGGGTGTGTGTGTGGGTGTGTGTGTGGGTGTGTGTGACAGATCTGGCAGATCTGTTAGCCAACAGATGTATTTCTGTTTTATTCATTCCCTCATATCACAGGCAAACAGAGACATAAACTACAAGCATGACAGCCTAGGTGTGACGGGCACTAGGGAGATGGAGACAAACAGAGAGAAAGGCTTTGGTCTCAATGCAGTCCGCTGTACAGACAGATTACACACCAACCAACACTCACATAGATTACACATACCCGGACTTTAACATACAACTTCTCTGTTTCAATGCATCTGTTTCAAACAAACACAAACACACACACACACACACACACACACACACACACACACTTTCAGAGCTCATTAAAACCAGAAACTCCTTCTTCACTTTCCTCTTCCTCCTGTTCTTGCTCTCACCCTCTCCCTCTCACACACACAGGCGCACACAAAGACACACACACACACACACACCATTAAGGCTCCTCATGCACGGTTTTGACACCTGTAATCAGTCATTCTGGCATCCCTGGTGCTCGGGGAAGCACTAGCCTCATTTCACTATAGGTGTGTTGACATCACCTTCAAAGTAGGTTATTTGGTAAGTGTTACTCTCACAGTGTGAGTGTGACCGTGTGTGTGTCTGAGTGTGACTGTGTGAGTGTGACTGTGTGCGTGTGTGTCCGAGTGTGACCGTGTGCACTGTGCACTCACAAAAGGGAAGCCTGACTTAATAAAATAATCCTGCCAATCCCTAGTCTCTGGCCTACATTAAACTGCACTAAACTGCAGACAAAAACAGGCAAACAACATGTGTGCCACAACAGACAACAGAACAGAAAAACAGAGAAAGAGAGTGAAACAGAGACAGACAGAGTGATTAGGTTGAGCGTTTAATTAGTATTCGATGCAGTATAAAATGCAGGAATTGACCAAGATTTTACAGCTATGTCCTGAGAGTCGATGGATAGGCTACCCCTGCAGTGGAATGCAAGCCAAGTTGTTTTGACACAAGCTGCTTCCTAAAACACCACTTCACCTGTGTGCGAGTGCTGCCAAGTTCACTTAACCGCTCATAAACTCGCACATCCTGTCCTACAACCTATTCCATAGACTACTTGCCTGATCATACTAAACTGGACAACTCGATTACATCCACCTATTTGTATATCTATCACATCACACACACAAAAAAAACACCATAAAACATCACGAACAGACACTTGTTCCCTGTAAACATGTCTCCTTATTCTTCTCACCAATGTGTTGATTAGTTGTTCCTAGTTCTGCGCCTCCACTGCCCCAGCCACGGAGACGCAACTGGACGGGCATGGCTGGAAAGATCTGTCGCGGTGCCCACATGCATGTCGGGGTGGGGCTATACCAGCTGTCCGCTGCAGCCCTGCCCCGTCCAGACACAGGCACGGCTGGCTTTTGACAGCAAGTGCGCCAACAACAGTGCGGATTTTTTTTAGTTATGACGATCATTCACTAGGGCCACAGATCCAGTTGTCCCTCTTTTACCAATTTCTGTCTGAACCCAAAGTTTACTCTGACAAACAGTTACTACGGCAGAGAGGGTCATTAACTCTAAATGTGATCTGGACTATTTCTGTCAACGACAAAATACTTTTCTGTGGCCTTCACTAACTGTTTTTTAAACAAATTAACATTTGTAGCCCATGTAGATTGCTTCCGTCTCCTGTTGCTCATCATAGCAATGGATGCCGCGCAAGCAAGCTATTTGTAGACAACGGGCAACCCCCTCCTGCTTCCACTACTTGCAACTTGGCGAAGAGCATGCATCATGTTAACTTTTATTTCAGGTACACCAAAACTACATATTCCACTGGAATAGCACAACACACACAACTGAGGACGGCACTTCGACAGGGCCACTTGGTTGGACGTCTTGATACAACTTCCTTTCAGAACACCTCTAAGTGGTAGCCTATTACGCAATGCAAAACATCCGACGGGCACTTTTTCAGCCCTTGTGTAACTTTAGTGAGTAATAATTCCCATTTTGTTAAATCAACTCACTCTTTCGCGTTCGAACCCTCACAAAGAGACTCTTGTTGCAGGGAAATAACGCTAACAGCAATAACTTCCACTGTGGCAAAATTCATACACCAACTCCCATCAGGTATGTCATCATCCTTTCAACTTTTCTAAAAATAACTGTCACTATAATGCACAAATGTCTTACACCACGTAACACTAACGTACTTGACAAGCCAGCGCGGTGAAATCATATCAAGTTTGTAATTATTGCTCAATCACAGTTAAAAGTTTGGTACAGTATGCCCCGTGTAAACAAAGTTGGCCTCTTGATCTCCCGGAACATATCAGCTCTGAGTGAACAGCAGATAGAGGCTTATGGAAGTTGCCTTTCACACGGCAACTCCTAGCTCAAGTCATACAAATGCCAATGTATTCTCCCAAGCAATAATCTACTCCGCGGTCCAACCTAATCCATGACCAGTTCCTTTTTAGATTGCGATACTTTTGGTGGTATTAAAATTGTCTGACGTATTCTTGATAGACAGCTGCTCCAAACATGCTAGCACACGGTCACGCATGTAACTTAACTACAGGCAGGCCCAGCAGCTGCAATCTCGATAATATTGATGTTAACGTTAACTGTTTAGGTTGTTTATGAAGCGAGCTAGCGACAACCGTCTTGAGCAAGTCGAATGACTGAATTGCAGGGGTCGACGGGGGGGCATGTCTGAACAACACCACCAGCTCGCTAACTAGAGAGCGAGGTAGCTTAACTTTGGAAGTCAGTGCATTTTCACAACTAAGATGTTAGGTGGTGTGAACTGTTTTCTTTACTAATCCATCAATTGACAAATACGTTAATAAAATCACTACTAGTAAGCTAAGTTACATGCCTTTTGTGGTCGAAGCTTCCATCGCTGTCCCCAGGTGCCTCCTCGGTTTCTCCATTCGCACTATTCTCGTCATCTTCAACAGTCACGTCCCCATATCCTGGGGTGGTAACGCTTTCCAGGGCCCGCTCCGTAACTCCATCGTCGGTCGCCGTTTCTGTGTCCTTGTCGATGGAAGCTTGAGTTGCAGAAGTCCCAGTCAGAGCTCGAAGCAACAACAGGAGCACCAGAGAAATGCCCACGTTTCCTAACTGAAACCCCTTTTCCATTGGTAAAAGTGTCTCATCAGTGAAGAGGCATTCACATACCAAACCCTAGAGTGAATACAATGGAAGTGGTGACAAAACAGCGCTCAAAAGTAATTTCTTGAGCTAGTTCGTCACCAAGCCGTCTTCTCGTTGTCTTTTCTTAACGTAAACATTCATGGCCACTTGGGCACCATGATATTCCCTTTATACTTGACGTCGTACGAGCCTTGGTAACGCTCAACCCACCCTGTTTGCAAACTGGTTGGTATTGGCTGCAAACAATGTTAAACATGTGACGTTCCCTGTACTGCAAGATGGTAGTTGCTTTGTCAAGTCAATCATAACAACTCGTCTACTAAGCAATCGTCGATTGCTCAACTCAGATGTCATTCACGACTGAACTTGCCCTTGTGAACCGCCCCATCAAACGCGGAATATTATTGGATGTTAGCGCGTCACTCAAGTCACGTGGGCGGAGAGATTGTGGCGTGTCTGGACATGACTGTGTCCCGCCCCTCGGCTGTAATATGACTGCAGTTCAGCCAATGATCTACAGAACTTGCGCCTCACATTCAAACCATTGGTCGTTTTACCCAAACCGCGAAAGAGTCTTTGGTTTGTAATTCGCCGTACATAACTGCCTGTCTACGTCGTTGCTACGACAAGTTGAATAGAGGCGGGTCGCTGGCTGTCAACGCCTTTGACTGGGTCGAATAAGAGCTAGATGGAAACATCGACGTGGCCGTTTGCTCGAGAGCGAAAGTGAACACATGTCGGATTTGTTCTTCCGGTCGCACTAACCGGATTTTAGACACGACACGAAAATGTAAGCACACTACTGCGTTAGTATTATATATTTATATAAACAGTATTCCAATTGATAAACAAACTGAAAACTTATCTTGACAAACTTTAGGGCTACACAATACACATATAATTTGATGTGGCCATCTGCAAAACTCAAATCAGTCAATAGTTTGCTGCTGTAAAATCTGTTCCTATCCTTTCCCGTCTTTCAAACCTCTTTCCAACACTAGGCGACTCTCAAGCAGTTTACGAGTCTGCTATGATACTATGGTTCCTCCTTGTGGTGTAAAGATGGCAGTTCTCACACAGTTTGCTCTTTGCCAGCTAGCCGGCTGGCAACTTTACTTTTAAGTGGAGAATTTGGAGCAGTTCACCAAACGAACTTCCAATCAGCGTTGGCTTTGAGGCGGGTTGAGGTGTGACGCAACGAACAACATGAGATGAGTTTTATTCAAATTAGGAAGTATTCCTGGGTAAGCTGTGAAGCTATGAGTCTCAGCCATGCAGCTGGGAGGAATGAACGACACAGACATCCTCCACGGCCGATTCCAGTTCAGAATGGAGGAATATACTTTCTTCAGAAGTGTAGGGCCTACCGTGAAAACTTGATGGGAATTGTCGTTGATTAGGTTCATGTCACTAACAAATGGTAAGTTAAAACATCTTAACGTTAGTTACGTTACCTAACTTAATTGTATGTTAAACGAAGGCATTAGAAGAACACTTTGTTTATCTAATTGGTTAATTTGGCCCGTCGATAACAAAAAAAAGGTGGTGATAGACAGATGGCTTATCCAATCAGCTAACCAGTATTTCCGCCCCTTCCCAAAAGTTCTTCAATGACAAATTTCCAGATTGGCGAAGTCAGGTTATCAATCAGCTGCCAAGATTGACTTCAGACCTCTACTCGGAGAAAAGATCTTGCATGGGCAGAGTAAACCTATGTGACATTTACGCATGTTTATGTACATACAGTATTTCAAAAACGACAACCACAAGTTTTGTGTATTGGTCCTGTTTGAAACTGCAACTGAGAGCACAGTAAAATGCAATAACCAGTTCCCCTGTTTCCACTTCACAGTAGTGCTGGTACAAACTACATTTCTCAAATATCCACAGTAGATCAGAAACCCATGAAACATGGGTGTATACAGACATTGAACATAAGATGCTCAATCTTACCTTTCAACCACAAAATGCCTCAATGGCCCAACAGCATTTAGAAGCTGAATGACTTGATTGATCCAGAGGCAAAGACAGACTTGAAATAAGGCTAGTTCATTTGAGTCCACAAGGCCATGTTGGCCATTGGCAAACAGGCATTCTCATAGAACACAGTTAACACAAAGGTCATGACATTGAACTTAAAAAAAAAAGAAAAAAAAATAATTTCAGAAAGAACAGGGACTCACTTGAGAGAGTGATATTAAAACAGTAAGAGATCAAACAGACTACAGATATTTGTGGACATGAATGAACAGACATTTTGGAGAAAAAAATACTCTGAGCCAACTTGAATACTCCACCCTCCCTCCTCTCCCATCGGCATAATATGCCCCAACCTTTGGTTTGTATAAACAAAACAAAACAAAACAAAACAAAAGGGAAGGGGATCCATGTTTGTTCCATGGTGAAAGGCCAAAACCACCAGTGTCCAGGTTTTTCAGTGCTGCTTACATGAGACCCCTTGGCACTACACATTATATGTCTCTTCCTGCTCTACCACAAAATTGTGAGTTCAGCAGGCAATTATAACACCATTGATTGGCTGAAAACACACACACACACACACACACACACACACACCTAAGTGAGGGACATCTTAATTGTCTGCTGCCTATTAATTAGTGTGTACAGTACAGGAAAGGCATCTTAAATATGCAGGGCCCAGGTTCCTCAGATAATGACTGAGCCAACCATTCCACCACTGAAACAAATACGAGGTACATATTGAAAAGAACTACTGACATTTCTTCTATCACTAATGCATTTGAGTCACATATTCATGGCCATGTGCATGAGTGAGCAGAGAACACATGCAGTTAAGTGGTGAACTGTCAAATCACATTGACAGACATGCATTTTAGGCTAAAATTCACCCCTCAGTCTGAGAGGGAGAGACATTTAACTTCTTCCCCCACAACTATCAAGTTCTCAGTCAAGCGTGAGAAATACACAGAGAGGAAGAAGAAACAGACAACACCCAGACGGCCTCTCTCTCTCAGATTTAGCACCGGTCTGTAAGAGGTCCAGTATGGGGAGATGTTAATCTTTCAGCAATGCCTTGGCAGAAGAGTGAAACCATTAGGGTAAGTGCAGAGGAATATTCCACAAAGCATAATCTTCATGTCAGTCAGATAACTATGCAAAGTCAGACATGGAGAACACCCAAATCTGACTCATAAGTCTTAGGTGAAAAGTGCTGGGTTGGGTTGTACTTTTGGATTGCATTTGATCAGATAATTTGGTGATTCTGCTTTGAGGAATACACTTCCCCATCCAACTCCCAGTGTCTTCATCTGACATGTTACACCTGACCTGGACTTTACAAGAGGAGACGAGAGAGACTCTCTGGGTACATAAGTAGAAAATTGTTAGTAGCTTACACCCAAAGTAAGGGGACATTTACAGAGGTATGGCTGTGTGTGTGTGTGTGTGATATCTTCTTTATGGGCACTTGAGGTGTCAGGCTGAACATCTCTTGAGTTGAGTGCTCCGCAGGCGAGGTCTCCGTTGAGCGGGTGGAGTCTTAGATGATTGGCGGGTCTCTGACCTTCACACTTCCGTCCTCCATGCCAAAGTAAGCCTTCTCTGCCATCCCCACAAACAGCCCAGTCTCCACCACACCTAGAAAAAAAGCAGACATTCAGTGAGCAGGAGAGATGAAGACTTCAAGAGACTGGGATGAAGAGAGAAAGACAAGATATTGTATGTACAGTACATGGGATGGAGAAAACGGCTCAAACACAGTTACGTTCCGTCAGCGCATGCCAGTGGGTGTTTCCGACGGTAGCTATGCAAATGACTTGAAGTATAACCGTAATTTGATTGGCTGGTGCCGTCCGTCGGTGCAGCAACAGCTGAACTTCTCAACGCGAGCGACGGGAGCAACGCGACGCAACGGACCCTCAATTCAGTTGGGCAACGGATGACGTAAGCCCATGTAAAGTGAACGGGGTGCATCTCTGTGTGTATGAGCCGAAATGGAGAAGAAAGGACTTGGGTGAAATATATGTGAGACACAGAGGGTCCTAAATTAACGGAGAGTGGAAAGGCTAATGTTTAAGTTGAAATATATGTGAGGGAAAGGGGGTCCTAAATAAAACAGCAAGTGCAAAGGCTAATGTTTAATAATGAAAGCTAATTTAATAACTTGTCAAAATAGATTTGCTGATTTAATACCATGAGCAACATTCCAAATGCAAACATTGGGGTGTGAACTAAGTGCTCGCACACACCACACAATAGCTGATACCAAAGTCCTTTTAGGCAAGTCCCTCCACTCGGCTTTTTGGGCACTCATCGGGCATCCTATTCAGCAGAAATGCACGTGCGCAAGGCTTCATGACACCAATCTTGCTCCAGCGGGGAGTTCACAACACATGATTGGCAAGATGTCTTCACAACACACCATTTGATTGGCTCAATGTATTTACATGTCAACGTTTGGCCGAGGAAGGGGTGGGATGTGTGGACAACGGCCATATTGGCATTACAAACTAACCCCATGCATTTCTGTGGAGAATTTTTTGAGTGCTGTGTCTCCTCATTAGAAAGTCTCTGGCTTTAGTTCATGCACAAGATACTTTTCTCGTTATCAGACTTTGCCCATCAGTTAAAGGGCCGTGATGTCTCTGGGAGTAAAGAAAAATAGATATTTTCACAGAAGACTGCAGGTCATAGTGGAGAGATGAGGCCCTTTTCTAAAACCTGGGACCACAGATAGTTCTCAGCTCTACAAATCTACAGTCTTGTAGTATTGATTGAGTTCCTACTCCAAAGGAAACTATTAAGCATGTACTGTACTGAATAACACTGAGCCACAAAAAGCAATGCAAGAGATAGACGGTGATACATTTTAATATACAGACATTTTGAAAGCCACCACCGTCAACTACATCAACCTATTAAAAGCATAAAAATAAAACATGATAATCCTTGACTTCTAATACGATATACTTCAAGATAATATAGTACTAATGTGTCATCTAAATGTGAACAACCATGTGGATTTGTGTAATGTTGTGAATGTCTCAGAGGGTCATACTTGAGGAATCAGACTGACCTGGGATCATTTTGATGGCTGTGTTGACTTCCTTCCAGTTCTGGCTGTGCTCAAACTTCCAGTCCAGGATAAAGTTGCTGTTATCAGTCACTACAGGACCCTAGGGGTGGGACAGACGCATGAATCAAAGCTGAACCCACCAATCACACTTAATTTGCTAAATACAGTACATTTTCCTTTTGTCCTGAACCAAACACTATTATAGAGCTTGCATTCCAAACTCATAGTGTAAATGTCTCATAGGACAATGTAGAAATGATATTCAATATTTTGCCATAAGTGCCATGTTCCACCACCAGTGCATGTCTGAGCATCTGAGCGTGCGTGCGTGTTCTCACCGCTTTGCTCACAGCCATCCTTAATACAGCCTCTCCACCAAACCTCTTGGCAAGTGTCCTGGAAACGGGGACATACGCCATAGGAATAACCTCTATGGGGACCCCCTTCTTCCACTGCTGGCCTAAAGACTTTGAGTCCTTTCTGTACAAACAGGAAATGACATAAACAGTACGTCAACATACAGACATCACAACAGTATTCCAACCACAATGCTTAAGACTAATTTGAAAGTGCAAGCTATGATTTTACGGAAAAACTGGATATTTAAGATCAGCCAATTAAATTACACCTCTTCCTTCCGCGCACCTGAAGCAACATGTCGACTGACAAGTGTCTGACTACCGTATGTCCGAGCCACTATGTTCATTTCCCCATTTACAGAACACCAGTGGGGTATTCCAAGTATGTGGTTTAGTGACAAACCTGGGTTAGTTAACTAAGAGTAAGGGGTAAACCTCCTAATAGAAGAGCTGTATGGCTTCATTCTCCTTACAAAACAATGCCATAGGGCTCTTGTTGTAGAAGGTTTACCACTTACTCGGAGTTAACTTACCCAGGTCCGTCACTAAACCACGTAGTCAGAATACCCCCCTGAGGTGTTAATGGATGGGGCTTCAAACCCTGAGAATGAGAACATGTTTGCCTCTCCATTATCTGGCTGATAGCCCAGTGTTTCCTCTACATGCATTCAGCAGCAGCGCGCTGCAAAACAATCACATGATCAGTAGCATCACGGGCGACGTAATGACATTCACTTGCACACTGCAAAAGCAGTTACCAATTTTCAAGGGGACACAACTGTAGCTTGGTTATATTTTCCTAAATCCTATCTACAATGCTGCCTCAGTGTTAATGTCATGGTCAGATCAAGTGAGGGAAGTTGAACTTCAAGCATCATAATGGATGGGATAAGTATTTTTTAAGTGGGATATTAACAGATAGACAGAGACAGACACAGATAGAAAGACAGACATTCATCTCGAGGAGAAAAAATAAAACATGCTTCACAAGGTAGACTGCCCTATTCCTTCATATGGTGGTGCTTTAGAAGCAAATGGTGGATCTGTTATAAAACAAGGATACAAGGAAGGTTATTGTCACATGCATTATAGTTACATATAGTGGAAGTAAGAAAAATGCAGTGAAATTATGTCTGGTGTCAGCCTATTTGTGCAAAGTGGGGGGGTAAAAAGTGTAGTAGAAGAGGGGTTTAGTAGATTAAGTGGCAAGGGCTGCATAAGAAAGGTGGGGAGGATTGGAATTGGGGGCACCAACAAGGAGCACCCAAGAGCAACAGGGGCAAGGAAAAACTCCCTTACCAAGGAAGAAACCTTGGGCAGATCCACGGCTCAAGGGGCTAACCCAACTGCCAGGGGTCTTGGTGTGCGTGTATGACAGGGGAGATGGGATAGTGTGCTGTGTATGTGGGGACAGGGCAGTGTGCAATATGTGTGTTGGAGAAGCTTCCAAGGAGGAGAATGGCTACAAATAGCCATTTGTACTAGTCATTAGTGACAGTAACATCAGCCCAATTGTTTACAGTAGAGTAGCCTACAATGGATGGCATGCTAATCGTTCATATTTAGTACAAAACGCTACTGGCTCACAAGGAACCTTGGTTAGCTAAAAAATTGGGTTAATTATGAATCACTCTGAATTTTACAGTAATTAAACATACATCCCGGTTGTGTTCATCTGAGCCAGCGGTGTTTGACACTGAAATAAGAATTCAATAAAGGCATGTTCTGGATCTTGATGTTTGTAGGCTGCCTGCTTTAAATTCAAATTTTGTGATTGTAAAGCTAAAATGCCCTGACAGTGGTGCAAATTAAAATCTATAAGCTTATGTCCACCTAAGTTTGTGTGCACTCACTATTAGCCCAGATATTAAGCTGATCTGTGCTTTTGTGTGCTGACCAGTTTATTGTTCAATTGCAATGCTAGCAATGCAGTCTTCGAAAAATGTGTGTGTGACACACACCAAATGTTTTTTGTGAGGTGATGGCCACTGGTAAAAATGGTAGAAAAGTGAGGTTTGACAGGTTTTTAAATAGACAAATATGTTTCAGCCTATAAGGCCTTCATCAGATTGAAGTGCAGTCTTTGATATAACTTTAGTGACTAGTTATTTTGTTTGGGCGCAGAATTGCTCTTACCTGACGGGGTTAATCCAACCATGCACCTTAACACTGCCTCAAGCACTAACCACAGGTTGGCTGGAGAGTAAAGATGAGGCCAGAACCCCGGGATAGGCCTGAGGAAGCCTTGCGGAGGCATCAAGCACCACAAGTGATAATGGGGAAGCGATAAGCCTCCACACACCTTAACACCTTATTGACTCATCAACATCAAACATTCTCTAACACGCACACAGACACACACACACACACACACACACACACACACTACCTGAAGTCTGCGATGACAATGAAGTGTTTGGCACAACCAGCAACAATCTTCTCCTGGGTCAGACAGCCTCTACCAGAGAAGAGCAACAATATGGCCAATGTACATTGCAACGAACCATACCGCTCTCAAATATTTTCAAGTAAATGTCAAGGGTGAGGAGGTGTGCTTGCTCTTCCTCTTACCCTCCTCCCTTGATCAGAGCGAGGCCTGCGTCCACTTCATCAGCACCGTCAATGGCAACATCCAGCTGTCACACACACAGAGAGACCATCTTTGAGATACCTTGTTGAGTGGATGATAAAACAGCCCTCTTTTCCAGACGTGTGAATAAGAAGCTATGTGTGTTGGTGGCTGCCTGCTCACCAGCTCACCTCTGGATGCCTGTCCAGGTCAGAGAGAGTGAGGCCATGCTTCAGAATCAACTGGCGCGCCTGTGGAAAAGGAGAGACGGGAGTGGTATGAGGAAGTTAGTGATGGCCGATCTGATTTCACAAACAGGGTTTAACATTCTCATTCTCTAAGGACACTTACCTGGAAGGAGGTGGGGACACACACAATTTTTAACTTCTCCTGCCGCACTCTCTCCGCTAATGCACACACAGACACACACACACAATTGTCCATTTTAGCAAGAATACAAAAGTGCATTTTTTTAGCCTTCATTCAAACAATGTGACTATATATCCATAAATATGTAGACATTTCCTTACTATGGACCTTTTTCATTGCAGCCATTTTTGACATGAAATACATGCCAGGCCCAGGTGTTCCTGACATTGATTAAGGTTCTGATTATGCTACACTCAAACTGAAGAGACTTCTTTAACATAATTAGTAACACTGTGCTTGCCTTATTATAGTATGGCAAAATGGCTACTGTGAAAAAAGTCTGTCCAACAGACAGGAAAACTCTACTTACCCAGCCTATCCACAGCATACACTATTGTAGAGCCACTACCAACCCCAACGACCTGGTTGGTCTGCAAATGAAGGAAAACAAGATAACACTGTTAGAAATGGTCATACTCCCACTACAGTTTACCACATTCAGGGTTATCCAAGGTCAAGACATGCATGGGACTTACTTGGCAAACCCCACACATTGTTATCAAGTCACTTTCTCATGCGCTGGTTGCTAAACAGAATACGCCTCAGTAAAAAAAGGTCTAGTGATGCCCCTGGCTTAGTCACAAGACAGACCATGTGCTCTGCATCTAGAATTAGATATTCGAGGATTCATCACCTTAGGTAAGAAGATAACACCTTAGATAAGATAACAAGCTTGTTACATGAGGAGTTAAACCACTTGGTTCGAGTATTAACGTAGTTCGCTAAATTATTAATAAGTGAGCAAAGATGTAATCTGTCCAGAGGGGGGAATAATACTTCGCCAAAACAGCAAAGTAATGTCACATGCTATAAGTTATTGTTAGAACATCCACAAGCAAGACTGGCAGTCAGAGACAGCTAACGTTAATAACTGTGTTAACTCAACCAGAGACGCGGGGACTTCGGTCAATAAATTACGATAGCGTAACGTAATGTGAAGTTAAAATAGCAACAGTGCTTTATCGACAACAGCAGCCAGTGAGTGATATTTCACCAATACAACATTTATTGGCATGGCCTTTGATGATATTAGCAGGCTAACCTTAACTCTGAACCATCGCGACATAAAATGGAAGTCTAGTTTAAATTTGTCTTTGCAATTTCACTGTTTGAGATTGACCAAATAGTCACCTAGTTCGTGCCATCTGATTTTAATGTGACTGCACGTGCGCTAATCAATATCAAAGGCCTTAAGTTAGCCAGCTAACTCGGTAGAATGCTAATCAAGATACTTGTCATGGTCGAACGAATGGACTTTGGTTCAAGTAACGTTAATACAGCCCGTTGTAGCCCTGTTATCGGTGTTTGTTTGGTCTACGCACCTGTATGTGGTTGTCCACTGCAGCGTACGCGGCGAGTTTCTTTGCTTCCTCTGCCATTACTGAAACGTAGTTACGAGAGCGACTCCTGCAAATACACACGTGTGTCTCCTTCCCTATTTCAAAGAGGGGCGGTTTGATCCTCCCCAAACACAGTGATGAGAAAGATCCGACCCTAAGCCCGACCCACCTCTGGAACAGCATCACCCTTCCTCCATGAAAACAAGTCTGACATGGAAGAACTGAGATGCCTGAAGTCGCTAAATGCTTGTAGAGGCGTGTTTGTTTACGATAACGCGTGTTGTCGCGAGTTATCCCCTTTCGCTGATATATAAAACATTGCGACTTCCCTATGCCTGTCGTATGTGGTACAGATGTTTTGGGTATCAGTGAAATTAATGTGGTCAAAAACGAGTGGTTGACATTTTTGCTGGGTCGATTTTGAGCAAATATACTTCTTCAGATTGACTTACCAACATTGCATTTCAATGCATCTTGTTCCCACATTAAAATGTAGGGTCTGGGCACTCACCGTTCGCAGTGCTCAATCCGAGGGGCGGGATAATAGGTTGTCTTTCAATTGGACAGCGCCATGAGTCCCATGCGTTTTCCCACCAGCGGAGCTATTTGACGGTTCAAACTTTTGCCAACTTAAAAAAAGCTTAACTCGTGTCACACTGCATACCTGTCAACATTTAGCTTTCCAAAAACGGGAGATTTTTTCCGGGGGGCAGTGTTTATACCGGATCTGTGTTTGCATATTTAATACGTTTCATACACCTGTTTCAACACTGCATTTCAGTCGTTGCTTTTACCTTACCATTACCTTACGCATGCCAGTTATGTATCCACCAGCTGCCTGCCTGCAGCCTACTTCCAAAACTCCAAAGCTGCTTGCTGTCAGATTTGGTTCAGAGGGAACAAGTTCAGTGTATCAACAACACTCAATAACAGTTTATGTGATGTGTTAATCAATTAAATTCCCAACAATTTCACAACAGCTAGTTCTGGAGTAGGCCGTTCAACTAGCCCGCTTGTTTACGACGACACTCGGGCTGCGCAGTTGGCACCCGCTTCCTTATTTGGGTTTTGGGTTGCCAGGTTTTAGCCTATGACAAAACGGTTGAAATTGAAACTAAGTGATCGTGTATGTGTAGGGTGTATTTCATACACAATCTGGCAACCTGAATGGATCAATGATTTTAAAATGAAGTTTGATGGCCATGCAAATTACGGGATTTTGCCGGGAGAAATAACAAAACGGGAGGGTGCAGGGAGATGACCTTGAAATACGGGAGAAACGCGGGAAAAACGGGAGTGTTGACAGGTATGTCACACTGTTCGCCAACAGCAACATCCATCTTCTTTGTTTCAAGTAGCAGGGAATTCAAGCCAAACCGTTGCAACTCTGCCATCAATCATTATGTTAAGCCCGCCTAACGACTCTATACACGATTTGATTGGCCTGATAGAAGTTTAATTTTTCGAGCTCACAAGCCAACGGAGAGTTGCTAGACTAGCCCTGGCAGCAAATGCCGCTAGGGTGCGTCTAGATTTCTAGGCTAATTGGATGGCACAGTGACAGAACATGCTCAATAGACCTGTGGCAGTGTAGACCTCTGGTCTTTAATCCGCTGCTGCTAAGAATTTAAGAACTGTAAATCTGCTTAGAAAAGTAGTATGTCATTTGATTCATATCTACCCATACAACTACACTGTGGCCCATAGTCACATGGGCCCCATTTCAGATGAATAAGTTTGAATAAGCATGCAGGGGAGAGGAGAGGACCATCTTATGTCATGGGGAGCCTCATCGAAGTAAGCCTGCTGTTAACATTTAAGAAATAGAAACACAAACTAAACTATTATGCGAACAAAAACCCTTTACTTGACAAATCTGTGTCAGTGAAAATGTCCAGTTTACTTAAGGTTGGCACAGTAAATGACACCTTGCCTTGCTCATGTTATTGCCATCTCCTGATCTCACATTGTAGCCAATAGAAGAGTATAGATAGAGATACTTTATTCATCCCGAGATAAATTTTAGGCATCCAGTTATACAACCATAACACAACAAACACACATATCTCACATACATAAAAATCACTCACAGAAATGTAAAAATTAAAGAGCATGTGAAGTGATTACAAAGGTCTGGTATGGTATTAAGTATGTGCAATGGTGGTAGTGCAAAAGTGAACAGAGTATTAAGGTAAAGCCACAAAACTAGCCTACAATGTCATGATTAATGTACTCCGGCACAATGTTATATATGGAAGCTGAAGACACAACTCTTCCAAGAATACCTCCTCTCATAGCACTTTTGAGAACCTCACACATCTAATACGCACTTACCACACTCTTCCCTCTTCTACCTCCTTCCTCTCCACTTCTCCTACCATACTTGACTAGTACTTGTGTATTTAGTACTACTGACAGATGCGGTGGTAATTACTAGCTGTAGTCTCCTCTACATTGTATCTTAAATGTGAAAATGCTTCAATGTTATAATAATGCTGCAACTATAGCTCTATAGCTTCAATTCATAAATGTTAATATTAAATGTGTTTCTAATGCTATAATTGTAGCTCTTTAGATTAAATGTTAAAATACTAAATGTTAATAGCTTAAATGTCATCCTATTGCTGCAAGTTTGTATAAGCTCAGTGTGAGGGTTTCTTTGCACTTCCCAGACCTCATTTCCACCATCCTGACTTGTGATAGGACTGCTCAGAAATACACCCAAACACACATTTTGGCCTTTATTTGGCAACCAGCTTGAAATGATTTATTTTCAGTGTATAGCATAAACCTCATATTCCTCACACGATCACTCAGATAGACATTTCTCTCATTTGTTCACAATGCAGTTTACAAATTCTTAGCTTATCTGTTGACAAAAGTATTATTTTGACAATGATTTTTGTTAAATGCTATATAAAAATCTACACATTGTACATTCATGATTAGAAAAAAAGGCTAAAAACAGAAGGAACAGAACAGCACAAAACATAACTCTTTAAACAAACCAGAAATTCAGATATAAGGTTCACAAACAGAGGAATACTCTGATGGTAATCATGAGGAGAATCCAATGTCATTTTGGGAACGACAGAGAGGGGGCGCTGTTGGATCACCCACAGACGGAAGAACAGAAAAACAACACCATTTCAGAGCAGAGGTTCTCTTGTCTCCATGGAGATAAAGTGAGGACAGAGAGAGTTGGGGATGACTAATGTATGAACTGGTATGGTAGATTGATAAAACGGAACTTCACTTTGAAAAACTGTACATAATATCTTCTAATCCCCACCCTCTCCCTCTGTCTCTCTCCAGACCTCACTTACATTTAGATAGATTATGCTAATTGTGTCTTTCCTTTTATCTATCACTTTTCCTTTCTTTTTTTAGGTATCCCCCCCACCCTCAATCTGTTTCATAAAAGAAAAGAAAAAACACTGAACTGGAACTTTTTTGTTGGCTGATGGGGCAAGCCTTGAAACAATCATGCTGTACACTTTGCAAATAGTCTGAGATGAAATCCAAACACGGGGGACTGAACTTTTACCATTTTCCAGGCCCTTCAGTTCCTATAGTGACTGAATGCAAAATCCGTTGCACGATAAATTGCCACACTGGCTCGAGCCCTGGCATTGCTTGCTTGGACACACTTGTATTACTGTATATACAGAACTGATATGCTTCCTATGATTGGAGTAGAGTGATGCTGTGATGGTTCATACAGCTTCAAGATGCTCTGTTCTAACAGCCTCTGCATTCAGGTGCGCAGTTCAGGGTGTCATGTGCATCGTCATGACCGAGCATGAGTGGGTAGTCTTGTATACCCTTTCGACTGACTGAGATGCCTTGGCTAATGTATGTCTCAGCTGCACCGAAGCAGTTGGGAGATTGGTGCAATTCCCAGCAGTGCTGCCAGCTGAAGCAGTGAGCATATGGGCAGTTCAAAATGTGCATGAACTGACACATAACAGTAGGCTAAACTCTGAAGGATTTGAAAATAAAAAAACAGCGTACTAAATGTACTTTCGATGTGTTTTTTTTTTTCAAAAACGAAATGAAAAACCCCAAAAGTAATGTTGGCCTACTCACAACTCACAGTGACATTATTGCTGGTTGGAGAGTTCCCTGGAAATTAGTTTAGATATTAAATATTTAAAGATGGAAACTAATGAACTCTCAGCGATTCGCTCTCATCTCCAGCAGCTATGTCAGACGGGCTCAGTGCTGCAAGTGAAAAGATCTCTGATTTGGCCAGGCTTTCAAGCCTCCCCTGAATAATAATAATAATGATAATAATAATTTAAAAAAAGAACTTTTGTGCAATCTGGGCATGGGTAAGTGAGGCTACGGATACTTGAGCCAAGACGGGTCGAAGGACGCAAATAATGCGGAATCATTTTCATTTTTGGGCATATGCCATGAAGGAAATCCATAGAGTAGCAGACTGCAAAGTTGGTCATGTCTGGATCAGAGTAGGACCCATTTCAGAGTCATTTTCTCTCTAATAAGGACACTGACGACCTTGTGTTCCAGTCAGTGTGAGTTATCACACAACAAATAACCCGTCTATCTATGACAATCTGAACCATACAACCATACATATCTCTCTCTCTCTCTCATTCTCTCTTTCTGTCTGTCTGTTTCTCTCTGTCTCTATATTGCTCTGTGTCTCTGTGCACTCAAATATTTTTTTTTTAATTCAACTTTAATATTTTCTTTGTTCAAAATAAATAAAACAACCCTGGGTTCACTTAGAAAAGGCATTTTTTTGTCTTTAGTCTTCAGTATGATTCAGAGAAGCCATGCTTTATTTCACCAGATGGATGTGTGACTATATTATTTGTCTTTTGTGTGTGTGAGTGTGTGTGTATTTTCATGTGTATGTTTGTGTGTGTGTGTGTGTGAGCGTGACTGTGAGGCCTCGATAAAACTGAGCCCAAACTTTTGAACAGATTCAGATTCCTCTCCAGAGTCTGATGTCACTCCGCTCAGAACACAAACTTTACACGTTAACACCTGTATCCAAACTAGAGATCTATATATTAACAGTATGACAAACACGTCTCTCTTAGAAATATCTAAAATACTGATCAGATAATTCACTATGGATATTGCTCTGATACACAGCTTTCAGAGAAGGGTATGTTTTCTACGTTTTGGTCTGTGCTGTCTCCTTAATTTGTATACTAGTGTACCATTATGAAAAGGAATGTCTGTGAGATTGGATTGGTCACTTTTTTTTGAGACAGTATGTGTATGGGAAAGTGTATGTGTGTGTGTGTGTGTGTGTGTGTTTTATAAGTATAGGTCTACTTCAAGAGAGATTTTTTTTTTCATTGTGCATTCTAGTACGAATGAGTGTATGTGTGTGTGGGTCTGTATAATTAAGCACAGAGACACATACACACAGATGCACACACACACACACACACACACACACACAGACACACACACACACACAGACCACAGACACACACACGAGAGTTGAAGGTGACTCTTTGGCACGGAACTCAAAGGGGAAAACAGTGGAGAGGAATGGAGGTCAGATAGAACTGCTACAGGCTGCTGTATCTCATACTCAACTCACACCTGATCCCGGGAGCAATCTCTCTCTCTCTCTCTTTTCTGCTTCTTCTATTTCAAAATATAAAACATAAATATATATAAATATATATATATATATATATATATGTTTTTCTCTCAATTATCCATCATTCTGTAGATATCTATATATATATTCAGCTCTCGTTTTTCCTGTCCATTATTCCATTTCTTCTCCTCCTCTTCCTTCTTCATTGCTGCATCTCTTCATTCCAGAGCTCCACCTGTGCAGCTGCAGTTCCCTGTTTTAAATCAGACTGTTTCCTCCCAGTGTTTTGTGTTCCAGAACTACATCCCCCAGAGGGCTTTGCGGCTCGGCTCAGTCTCTCTCCCTCTCTCTCTACATGTGTTGCGCGTCCATGATATCCAGGTAGCGAGCCTCGATGATGCGCGGGAGCAGGCAATTCCTGCAGAACAAAGGAGACGAGGTGTGATTCTTGCTCATCTTCACAGAGACAAATGTGCGTTTACACTCAAACACACACACACACACACACACACAAATGTACATCCAGAACATGCATACTGCTCATCACAGGGCTTTTACCTGATAGGGATCAGAATGATCATGAGCAAGGGAAAGATCATCTTCATGTAGGGTAAGGGGTACATCCCAAACGCACAGAGGAACAGCAACTGCACCATCTGCAGGAAAGTGAAGTAATGGATCTTCCTCTGCGGGACCTTACGGATGTAATGGGTGGGAGGATAGGACGTCTGTGATAGAGATAGAGAGAGGGAGGGAGAGAGAGAGGGACGAAGAAGAAAGGGGGAGAGAAAGACATTTACACAGTAAAAATCAATAACATTCCAAATGTTGCGGAAGACATTTTTATTCATTCCACCACTCAGCCTTCTCTCGTCCTTTATCTGTCTGATTAACAACTGCCAGTCATCCCGCGCCGCGTCACAACCACCGTCGAGAGCACGAAAGTGGTGACATGGCGACAGGACCCAGGAGTGTGTGTGTGTGTGTGTATGTGTGTGTGTGTGTGTGTGTGTATGTGTGTGTGTGTGTGTATGTGTGTGTGTGTGTGTGTGTGTGTGTGTGTGTGTGTGTGTGTGTGTATGTGTGTGTGTGTGTGTGTGTGTGTGCGTGTGTGTGAGAGTCAGTGCAGTGTCGTGCCGTGCAGTGGGTGAGAGCAGTATGCCAAGGAGATTCCTCCTACGGTTCGTCTTGGCTGTATGACAGCTGGAGCTGGAGGCAGCAATGACAGGAGGGGGTTGGGGGACCCTGATCACCTTACCCCGCCCCCCCCCAACCCTCCTGGGAACAAAGCCAGTCACGTTTTTCTGAGGCTTCCAGTCGGAAATGGCTCACTGAGTTACACCGCCAGGACTCCCCACAGCCAAGCAGGCACGCACGCACGCACGCACACACACACACACAGACACACAGTCACACAGACACACACACGGGCACAGACACTATGAACACATAACAGAGAGCACAACTATGAACACATAACAGAGAGCATAACACACACAGCAGGTTTCCTGGCATTTGATGCATATTCTTTTTTTTCTCCTACAAATTCTGTCATTGTTTACACATTATCTCACAGAGTGGTTGTCACGGCACCACGCACCTGTGCTCTGACATGTCTGTCTCTGCAGCACTCTGTGTGTGTGTGTGTGTGTGTGTGTGTGTGTGTGTGTAGTGAGTGACTGATGGAGGCTGTCTGGAGTGCACGCTCACGGTGAGTGAAGGTTACATGATGGAGGGGGGCTAACTCATAGATTAGGCGGCTGCCATTTTGGTCAGGCTCGATGCGTCTGCTCAGGAGGGAACGGATGGAACGAGGAGGAAGAAAAACACAAATGTTTCTTTTCACATGGTCTGTGGCGTCGATGTCGTCAATACGCCTCGCTCTCATGCAATCACAAATAAACACACACACAAACACACTTCAACAGACAGACACATACACAACCATACAGTGCACACATTCACATATTTACACACACACACACAGACACACACACACACACACAGAGACTTCCAAACATACTTGTGAAACGACATGTGATACATTTACACTACAAACACACCAACATCACTACACACAAAATACAAAATATTACAGACTCTCATACAAACACAGATCATTTATACACACATCTTTACCATGACACACACACACACACAACACACACATATAGAAAGATAGCCGCACAGACACACAGAAACACAGACATCACATAACCCCCGATTGTCACACACACACACACACACACACACCTGTTCTTTAAGCAGCAGTGCCATTCGGTCACACATCTGGTTGCCATCGATGGAGGTGAGGGCGATGTAGAGGAAGAGGCCATACAGGACGGGCTTGGGGATCCACTGCAGGGGCACTGGCAGCAGGAACACGCTCACGCCAATCAGGATGTTGGCAGCCAGGGACGTCACACGCGTCTCCTTCACGCTCACTATGCTGAAACACGCGCACACACACACACACACACACACACACACGGAGAGAGAGAGAGAGAGAGCACGGCATGATGAGATAGAGGGAGAGGGGAGAGATGGCAGAGGTGAGGGGGTAAAAAAAGCAATACACTCACATACACATTCTCACACTCTTCCCTCACACCAATCAAGATATGCGCCACATGCACTATCTCCTTCACACTTATTGACATGGGGAGATGATCTCAAATACACACACACACACACACAACATTTAAGCGCAAATACACCCTCACACCAATCATAGTATTCACTATCAAGGACAGTAGATCATACAAAATCTCTCTCCTCTCTCTCTCCCTCTCCCTATCTCTCTCTCTTCTTTCTCTGTCTTCCTCTTCCCCCGCTTTCTGTCCTTGCACTGAGCATTGCAACCATGTAATTGTAATCATACTCAAATTCATATGAGACTTAAACCACAAATGCACAAAAGCAAGAGAATTATTAATTTTGTAGCTTTGAATATGTCTGGGGTCATGACATTATCCAGAACGGAGTACAAAGGCTGTTTTAATGACACTGTTTGGCTTTCCTGCACCTTGACTGTGATAGCAACTAGCTAGGCTAGGTGCTAGCTACACCAAGAAAAAACAAACTGCTAAATCATACAATGTTAATAACTGACTTCAAAATATTCACAACCAAATAATGTGTCTTTACTCTAAAGTCCCAACTACCTTTCATACAGACAATACATTGCTGGTCATTGCTGGTGACCATGAGGCATAACAATCATGGTCCACTGACCGTCTGCAGTCTCTGCTGCGTGTACTCAAATAGCCAGCGATGCCAATTAAGAATCTAATTAACATGCTTTTAATTTGCCTTCGGTCATCTGTGGTAACAGTGAAAATTGGTTGTTAAATAGGAACATGCATACTGGTAGGCATACAGCGAGAACAGATGTTACACCCCACTACCTGAACAAGGACTTATGCAGCTTATATTCATACCTGCAAACTCAGAAGGGCTGAAAAAGGTGACATATTTCCGAAAGACGCGGCCAGCGAGAACGTGAATTTGCGAGTAAACACTTGTTAACCTCACACCTCAGCAAGTCTTTCATTTAACCCACCGAGGGCGGGCAAGAGAAAAGTATCCTAACAATATGAGTTTATAGTCAGAGAGAGTGTAGCATGTGGACCGTGTTTGTTAGCTAACATTTTCTTTTTTTCCTTGGTCATATCGCTGCAGGCAGGCTATGCGTAACAGAAAGTGAGAGAGATAAAGCCCAAAAAAAAAAATTTTTTCGATCTACACGCATTCAATGGAATGACATATTTTGATTCAAAAACGGCGATTTTCACCGAAAGGTGACTAGTTTGCAGGTATGTTATATGTGCTTATGTATGTGACTATGTGTGCTTGTGTATGTGCAACTGTAGATGTCAGTTTCAAGAGTGTGTGTTTTTGTAAGTGTTTAAGCATGACTGTGACTATGAATGTGAGTGTGTGTGGGTGTATTATTGTATGGTTGTCAGCTTCAGCATGGGTGTGTCTGAAAGTGTTTAAGCATGACTGTGTCAGTGTGTGTGTGTGTGTGTGTGTGTGTGTCCATCGTGAGACTCACGTCTCATAGAGGTGTCCCCCTTCGACTCGCTCCTCCACGAAGGCGAGCTGCCTGACATGAAGGGTAGAGTGAGGGAACGCTGCGTGCATCCATGGCAACCCCA
>NC_063207.1:8835727-8863227 GCF_017589495.1 Alosa alosa | reverse complement strand
GTAACATGTTTTATGCATTCAGTTGAAATGGATAAGCTGAGTTGCCACTTCACTAGATCCATATCTCCCCTCTGAGGACAGGATCTGGAAGGCCATGGGTCGGATAGGGTACCACCGCCCCACCCCCCTCTTCTCATATTCCTACAGATATAACCATTTATTTTGCAGCACGGGAGAGGTATGGATTTGATATATTATATTTACATAAGAGCAGATGCTTTTATCCAAAGCGACTCACAGAAAGAGAATAATATTCAAGCTACATTGCTAAGGAGACCTTGGCTAGGAACTACTACTGCATCAGTCAATACTAGTATAGAGAATAGAATATAAATAAATGAACATGTGCAGAAGTATATATGTGATGCGATCTAGGGAAAACCCTTCACATAGTGCACTCAAAAATACTTGATTTTTGCTCCGTTTCAACCCACTCTTGTAAAATTTCACCTTAAGATTCTGACACCATCCTGGCAACATTCTGAACACTATCCCCTAGCAAAATCCTGGATACCATCCTCCCAGTGGTGTAGTCTACGTGATACGCAGGGCTACGCAGTATACCCACTTAAAAAGCATTACCATCTCAGTATACCCACTAAAAATAGGCAAGGATACGTATTCACATTTGGGGTTGATCAAAGTATACCCACTACAGTTAACTAGACTACATCACAGTATACCCACTACAGCCAACTAGACTACATCACAGTATACCCACTACAGCCAACTAGACTACATCACAGTATACCCACTACAGCCAACTAGACTACATCACAGTATACCCACTACAGCCAACTAGACTACACCACAGTATACCCACTACAGCTAACTACTACCATCACAGTATACCCACTACAGCTAACTACACTACATCACAGTATACCCACTACAGCTAACTAGACTACATCACAGCATCCTCCCAAAATCTGGGATGTTGCTAGGATGGTATCAGAATCATAAGTTGGTAAAATTGCACCATGTGAAGGGTTTTCCCAGATCGCTTCACATAAGAATTGTATTTGTATTTGTGAATATAGGTGGTGTAGGCTCATGTAGATGGTCCTCTGTCGCGTGTGTGTGTGTGTAGCTACAGGGCCAGGCTACAGGTGGAGTTAGCGCAAACTGAGTTGGGCAGACTGGATGTTTACACCCTGCTCTGTCTGGTCTCCCGGCTGCTGCGCCTGAGTGAGATTTGGTACCTGGCCAGGACACTGCAGTAAGACGCATTCCTTTAGTCAAACTGGCTGCAGCACCCCCGCCACACACACACACACACACACCTGTGCAAATCACAGAAGCCTAACCAGTGACTGTAGGATTCTTCTAGCACATCCAGCCCCAACAAGCACTAACACTGATCTGGCCCGTAACTAACCCTGATCTACGACAGATCTGAACCTGTCTGTGCCGTCGGCTACTCGCTGCAGGGGAGCGATGCGCGCACTCTGGGTGGTGCTACCCTTGAAATTAATTACTCTGTTTATCATTAAAACATATGAAATTATGTCTTGAAATCATCATCAGAGAACTACTAGTTTAAATGTCTCAATCAATTTAGTGTAAGGATAATCCAACTACTCCATGAACATATTAAAATGAATCCAAACCTGAAATGTTTTGATAGCTTGGTACAGTACAATAAATACTCATCTGACTCTACCACTTCTCAGTACTGACATGTTCAGATCAAGAACACTGTGCATGTGTTGTAACTAAACCCAACCTAAAAATGTTTTAATGTACCAGTTTTTGCACATTTTCAGCCCTTAGTCTTCTGTCCATCTTGTCCAGTGATTTTAAGAGACAGCAGAGACGGGAAAGATCTCACTGTGAAGACTGCCTATTTGCCGGCACGGTGGCTTCTGTGTGAATGAGGCACGTCAGAGCCTTCCACCTGACTGGCATTTTCTCAGTGCTGAAAAGCCTATCCGTGGGTTCCTGTGTCACTCTGCTTTCTACGAGTTCTATCCGTGGGTTCCTGTGTCACTCTGCTTTCTACGAGTTCTATCCGCGGGTTCCTGTGTCACTCTGCTTTCTACGAGTTCTATCCGCGGGTTTCTATGTCACTCTACTTTCTACGAGTTCTATCCGCGGGTTCCTATGTCACTCTACTTTCTACGAGTTCTATCCGTAAAGATAGTCCCCCCCACCCCCACCCCGTCGCAACCTCATCACAGTCTCCGCTCATCACAACCTCATTAGGACTCCCTTGTGCTTGTCATATCTCTCTCTAACACACACACACACACTCTTTCACACACACTGTCTTGGCTGAGCGTAAACCCTCCAACTTGCTCCACTCAGTGAGGGGGATGGTGTCTCATCACCCCCCCCCTCCAGCTGCACCACATATGTGCAAGAGTCCATTACAGGCAGAGAGGAGATGGACCTGATGGAGTGGCTAGTCACTTTCAAGTGCCCATATTTGGCGTGGTGAATGTGTCCGTCTAACTGATAGGATGACACGATTAATGTTGCTGTGCAATGTATGTGTGTGTGTGTGTGTGTGTGTGTCTGTGTTTGTGTTTGTGAATGTCGGAGGAGGGGGGGGGGAGAGATGTGTGTCGACCCAGCCTTTACAAACACACCTGAAGTGATATTGATCAGTGACACATCTTACCGTTGTCACAGAAAATGAAGCTTTGAGACCTGTCTGCATAGAGAGACCACAAACACACAAGAGATTCAGCATTTGGAAACAAACACACACACACACACACCCACACACACATACACACACACACACACACACACACACACTTGCACACACAAAGCAAGAATAGAAAGACAGATATAGACAATATACAGTATACTGACACACACATACACAGTCATGCAATAATAATAATTAGGAATCCTTGGAGCGCTGACAGTGTTGAGAGGCTGTGCCACTGGATGCACCTCCACCCCAGTGTGTGTGTGTGTGTGAGTGAGTGTGTGTGTGTGTGTGTGTGTGTGTGTGTGTGTGTGTGTGTGTGAACACAGCAGCTGTTCCAACAGCACCAAGTTTCTCCTCTCCAGAAGAGTGGGGCCAGGGTGGCATGGCTCACAATACCATGCAAACAGTCATTAACGGCTATCAGGACACACACATTAACCGTCAAGGATGTGTGCAACGACACGCCCACACACATGCACACATACACACACACTCCAATTTGGACCACATACATAGACACACACAAGGCAACACACAATCACACCCTCACACTTTCTCTCACACACACACACACACACGCACGCACACACACACACACACACATTAGTGATGACGTCTGACAGATGCTAAAAGCCTTAATGGCTCTCTCTTTGGTCTCCCCACAATGTGGTGGAATATGATTAAATATTATTACAATGAATTTGCCTGATTGTCCCTCTATCATGACTGAACGACACACTGCTATTATACTACCGTCTAATTTGATTCCAGCTCTGATATGTGTCTCTGTGCCTCTCATCCAAACCCTCCACACACACACACACACACACACACAACTACCATCAGTACCTCCTGGCTGCCTCTCCTCACAGGTTTTTTGGAGGGGCACACCAGACCACATGTTTAATCACACATTTAATCACGGTGCATGTGGACTTTGAGTGTGTATGTGTGTGTGGATATGTGTGTGTTTCACTGTATTACATGAGAATGTGTGTGTGTGTGCATGGTTGTGTGTGTGTGTTTGAGAGAGAGAGAAAGAGAGAGAAAAAGTAAGTGTGCATATGAGCTACTGAATTTTTGTGTTAGGGTGTATGTGTATGTGTGTGTGGGTGTGTGTGTGTGTGTGTCTATAAGATGCTACATTTGATTGTGTTAGTGTGTGTGAGTGCAGAGATACTGGTCTTGATTGTGTTAGTGTGTGTGTTTGTGTGTGTGCCTGTGTGAGAGTGTAGAGATACTACACTTGATTGCGTTAGCATTTATGTTTGTTTGTTTGTTTGTGTGTGTGTGTGTGTGTGAGAGAGAGAGAGGGAGTGTGTGTGAGAGTGTGTGTGAGCGAGCAGAGCTACTGCATTTGATTTTGTGAGTATGTATGTAAGTACAGGCAGTGCTCCATAATTATATCCAGAATCCAAACTACTTTGCACAATAATCAGTTTCTCATCATTTTAATACCAAATTCATTAGCATAGATTAGAATATTCATGATGCAAGTGATTCTTATTGGCTCATTGGACTGCCTTGGTAACTAATCAGATCCAATCTCCTGATGGGAACGATGTATCCTAGCAACAGTGACAGTGAGGGGGCGGTGCCAAAGATTGAATAATTTATGTTTCCAAATAATTTTTTAAAGTTGTAATTGACGACTTGAGGATACCCCTTTGCTTTGCTTCGCTGAACTGTAGAAGCACACACACACACAAACACACACACACACACACACATAGTAACATTCAACTGAATTCAGCACAGTGCTTTGCAATTAGCTCTTTATTTTTCCTTCAAAACAATTCTTCACGATTAGATAAGTAATTTGGGATTTTCTGTGCGTTCAAAATATGATACGCATTTTTTTCTTGCCATAATCCGACTAATGCGACCATGTCCAGGTTCATTTGAATGCGTCTGGAAGTTGGCAGAGTACCCGGGGAATTGAGACACATTCGCTCAGGCGGAAATGATAAATAAAACCGTCAAAATTACACACGCCTCTTGCCTCTGCCAACCAGCTAATCTTCACATTTAGCCTTGAAACACACTCACACACACACACACACACACACACACACACACACAGACACACACACACACACACACACACACACACACAGGCGGTGCCGGTGCTCAAGACAGTAAATGTATTAGCACGTTGTTAGGTCATGAATATGTTACAGTTTTCCCTTTGATTTGGGACAGAGAAATTCTAAGGAGGGATTATGCAAATGCTGACAGACGGAAGCCAATGAGATCGATCGCATGTGACAAATAGGCAGGGAGAGAATTACCGCCCCCTTACTGTACCGAACAATCAGAGACCACCACATGTATCGTCTGTGTGTGGAGACGCATGCACTGTACATGTGTGTGTGTGTGTGTGTGTGTGTGTGTGTGTGTGTGTGTGTGTGTGTGTGTGTTTGTGTGTGTGTGAAAGAGAGAGACAGAATTTTCTGCACAGTAGGTGTACTTTAGAACAGCTAGTATGTTTGTGTGTGTGTATGAGTATGTGTGTTTGATTGACATGTCTCCATTATCACCTCACCACACACGCACCTTGCCAAAGTGACATCTGACCTAACAAAGCTCACACACACACACTTTTCATGTGGGGCGGACAGTGACACACACCCCTCCAACTATTTCACTTACTCTTTTTTTTCAACCTCTCACTTCTATCCTCTATCCATTCTCTCTCTTTTCTATATCCTCTCTCTCTATCTCTTCTTTCACATTCCCTCTTTCTCACTCTTTCGCTCCCTCTGTGATTCTGTCTCTATCGTCTCTATGCTTTAATCTCCTTCTTTGATATTTTATCTATCTCTCCTTTTTTATTAACATGTTTCTGTTTTTACTTTTTCCCTTTATCTTTTCTCTCTTTCTCTCTCCCTGCCTTGGGAGTTGAAAAAGACCTTGTCATGGTCTTGGGAGAATGTGCAAAACAAGCCAAAGCAGGCTGGAAAGCGCACAAGAACGCCCAAAATCCGCCCCCGCCAGCGAAAAGCTTCCATAAATTTAGCGTGCTGTCGGCTCTCTCAGCTGGGATGCCTGTATAGATGCAACAGAGAGGCACAGCACACACACACACACACACACACACACACACTCACACTCACTCCTACGGGTGTGTTCATGACAGCTGAACTACTTTTGTTGACACGCATAGAAAACATGAGGACTGCAACTGAATCGAAAAAATATAATATTTAAGACGCTTTGATAAAAGGGGTTGTTATGTAACTTTTAGAGGCTGTGGGAATCAAAGCTTTCTTTATTCATATTGCCTTTAGTTCCTTTCAGTAATTTCTTTTATCCTTTAAATGATGCTTTAATGCAAGTATTGTGAAGTGAGGGCCGGATGTACAGAGAAAGCGTTAATACCGAGTTTTACTATGCGCAGAAAGTGAACGCTGTGCTTTGCTATATTGCATGGAATTTACTAAGCTGTCACTTCATTACATAAACAGCACCCATTACCGGCCGTCCCCACCCCTCTGCAACCCTAACTGCGTGCCCACAGCTGAGTCACAAGCGCATTTAAATAGAGTTAACCAATTGGGAATGTTGGGAAATTAACATTCTAAAGAATATCTGGGTTCATTGAATTCAACATAGAATTTTAGAACCTTCAATTGTTGCGGATCTTAGAATGTTCAAAAACCTACACCTTTAAGGGTTAAATAGAGTTAACCAATTGCGGCATTAAAAAGAATCAAAGTTTAGCGATCATACACAATAATAAGATGTCAACAAGCAGCAACATACAGAGTAGGCCTAGTACCGGTAATTTTACTAATCTACTTTACTGCACGTAGACTAGGGCTATGACTTAACACCCTAGTCTAGCAGATTGGGAAGAGTATGTTGTGAAAGTGAAAATACTAGATAATAATATTAGAAAGGCAAACAAAAGTTAAGGTTGCTTTTGACATAGTACAATGAAGAAAACCGATGCTCTGAATACTGATTCAGCCGTCTCTAAAAGTTTCTCTAATTGACGCATTTAACTGCAATTTGGATTACACCTCTTATGAATTCATATGCATGACACGGAAAAGTGCAAATAGCCATTCTCAGCTCCCGCGACAGGGGTTCTGCGCTTGTTCCTCAGTGTGGCCTGTTTGGACATACCTCGCCATGTCGCGAATCAAATACGTCTGAGGTGGGCGCAAAAACGTTAGTACATCTGGCCTTGAGTTTTCTAACATCCACCTAACATGCAAAATATAAACTTCATTATCAACTCACACAAACACACACACACACACACACACACACACACACACACATATACAGATAAGCACACAGAGATACCCCCCCAACACACACACACACACACACACACACACACACACTCACTCACACACACACAGCTACCCCCAAACACAATCACTTACTCACACACAGGCCCGGAGATACAGACGCACGCACACAAATATACACACGTGCACACACACACACACAGCCACACAGACATCGAGATGACTCACCATTGACCTCCTGCGAGCCAGCGTCGGTGAAGAGCGAGCTCATGATCTCCTCGAAGTTGCAGGCGGGCTCGGCGGTGTGCGGGTCCTGCGAGACGTGCCGCAGCATCGTCTTGAGCACGTCGTCCAGTGAGGCCTCGTCCTCGTGCAGCAGGATGCTCGCCCGCTCCAGGAAGCCGTCCAGGTCGCGGTGCGCGCGCACCTCCTCCTCAAAGTTCATCAGCTTTACATACTGCAGAAAACACACACACACACACACACACACACACAGAGACAATCCTTATTCACATACATAGAGACACTGACACAGACATACAAAAATACACTGGCACATACACACACACATCCATCCACAACTACACACACAAAAACACTCAAATAAAGACGTATACATAAGCAATAAGCTCCGAGAGGCCGTAGGTTCCACTGATTTTAGAACAGCTAAGGGCCGTTGCAAGGCACGACACGCAGCGGAATCGTGGATCCTACGGACTCGAGTGGCTTATTGCTTTTCCGGTTTCCGGTTTAAACGTTCACAATCAATGTGGATAAGTGGTAATTAAAATGTATTGGACTTCAGTGTAGTGCTCAACAAAATGTCAACTTTAAAAAAAACTTCATTCATTTTTGTTTATCCTGAATTATTATTAGCTCAATGTTGTTTTCTATGCCACCGGAAATTCCTTAGGAACGCATGTTTGTTTCTGTAGCTGAACAGTCTATACCAAATTACACCAGAACAAGCATATAGGCAGGATTTACAAATGCATACACTCCTAAGGACACACACACACAAACACACATACAAACACACAATCACACTCTTTCTCACACAAAAACACACACAGGGATGACCACCACTCAGAAACGGTTTTTGACAAAGAAGGGATCACAGCAAATACTGTCTGTATGGGCCCATGCACTCAGAGGAATTAAACCTGCCATGCTGCACTATAGCTGAGATTAGGCTTTACGTGACTGTTTTGTGACTATGTGCTTTGTGAAAGCTGTGACTGCGACCGTGTTAGCCTGTGTTAACAGTAAGAGTATGTTGTGTGTGTGTGTAGTGTATGTCTCTGTGTGTGTCTGTGTTATGTGTGTGGGAGAGTACATTTAAACTGGCAGAGCTAGAAGGGGTTTATAAGTCCATGTATGTGTGTGCATATGTGTATGTGAGAATTTAGTGTGTATGTACTGTGTGTGTGTGTGTGTGTGTGTGTGTGTGTGTGTGTGTGTGTGTGTGTGTGTGTGTGTGTGTGTGTGTGTGTGTGTATGCATACTGCTCTGAGGATCTACAGGCAGCAATAGCAGAGATCTCAGACCACCGAGGCATATCCAGCACTAATGAGCGAGAGAACCAGAGAGGAGAGGAGAGGGAGGAGAGGAGGAGAGAGGAGATGAGAGGAGGAGAGAGGAGAGAGGAGAGGAGAGGAGAGGAGGAGAGTGGAGATGAGAGGAGAGGAGGAGAGGAGAGAGGAGAGAGGAGAGGAGGGAGAAGAGGGAGAGGAGAGGAGAGGAGAGAGGAGAGGAGGAGAGGAGGAGAGGAGAGAGGAGAGAGGAGAGGAGAGGAGAGGAGGGAGAGAGGAGAGGATAGGAGAGGAGAGGAGAGAGGAGAGGAGAGAAGGAGAGAGGAGATGAAAAGTGGGGAATGAGAAGAGAATAGAGTAGTAAGGGGAGATGTGGGAAATGAAGAGAGGACCACAGTAGATAAGGAAAGAGGAGGGGAGAGGAACGGAGAAGAGGAGAGATGAACAGTGCAGGGAGGCGAGGGATAGAGAATTGTATAGAAGAAGAATTAAAGTGGTAAAGAGTAGATAGCAAGAAAGTAGGAGGTGATTAGAGAAAGAGAGAAAAGAAAAAGAAGAGAAGAGAATGTGGAAAAGACATGGTGGAGGGGTGGAGGAAAGGAGAGAAGAGAGGAGATGGGAGGAGAGAAGAGGAGGAGAAGAGAGGAGGACTTACTCTCCTGGAGGTGTTCAGCAGTACACATCCATGGACGTCTGAATCTGGGGGGAGAAGCAGAGCAACGGGTGAGAACAGCGTCTGAACACAGAAGCACTTCAACTAATGAGATGTAATATAAACCCACCTAGATGAACACACAAAGAAACACACACACACACACACATACAGATGGATGAATACATGCAAACGCACACAGACACACCCACACGCCCAGGACATGCCATGGCATTTAAACACACCTTACATGCCACTGAAAAAAAAAACCCTTACCATGTTCTACAGGTTACTTAAATAAAAAGGCTCATTATTACTAAGAGATGTTGGTTCTGAATAAGAGAGGAGAGGCCCTGATCTAGCAGGTGGAATTATTCCGCCCCTGCTCTGACTCCTGCAGTCTCACTGCTCAGATTAGAGCGGCCGTGGATGGGATTAGGATTAGGGAGAGGAAGCCGGAGCGCAAAGTTGCCCATTTCAACAGGAGAAGTGCAGGGGGTTTTCACGGGAGGTGAGAGATAGCAACGTGTGAATGAATTATGTAAGCTATTCAGCTCCTTAAGTGCCCCCTATCGCTGGTGTCATTAACACACTATCTCCTCTTCTCTCCTTCTGGACTTGCTTGCTTCGCTTGCTCTTTTTTTTTGTTCTGTCTTTCTCTCTGTCTTTCCCTGCCTTCTCTTTTCCTTTTTTCCATTTGATCTCTCTCTTTTCTCTTTTGTCCTCCCCCTGCCCACCTCTTCCCTTTGTCTCGCTCTTAACCATTGTGAAGGTCAATGTGATCATTAGAATATGGATGAAGAGCGCTTGGCCAGTTTCAGCCTCTGCTGTTTAACGTTTCATTTACGATAGGAGCCCACATCAACAGGGTCACAGCACACGCACACACACACACACACACACAGACACACACACACACACACACACAAAGATTGTCCACCTGCACATGCAGGCACAGAGACGCACATTTGAAAATGTACACACGAAAGCACATAAAAGACTAGCACAAACAAAGCACAAAACAAGCACTACCATATTATAACAAAGACTATAATTGCTCATGGATGCATACAAAGACGACCATATGCACATGAATACACACACAGCAAAACACAGGAGCCCAGTATACACACATGAAAGGTATCTAAAGCGAGGAGCCTCTGCACCACATGGGCTGAATAAGATGACAGCACATTTAATCGTGCTCATTAGCAAAGATGTAGTCGGGGCACGTATTAAAGTGGGTTGATTTAGAGTGCAAAGATATGTGTTACTATAACCTTTAGGAGGAGTAATCAATAAATGTCCCTCTACAGTAGCCCAGTTATCACCTACACTTAGGCATGGTGCAGTGTGTGTGTGTGTGTCTGTGTGTGTGTTAGAGAGGGGGGGGTCCCAGGTGTGCTGAGTGACACTCATCACCTGTCACTGAGTGGGAAGGGGCACGTCTTACTGCATACACCTGATGCTGTTGCCAAGGAAACCATTGCTCTCCTGACCTCCTGGTTCTAGAAATAACAGCTGTAGGTCCCGATGTGTTCTACTCTCTCTCTTTTCTCTCTCTCTCTCTCTCTCTCTCTCTCTCTCTCTCATTATGCCCAAGAGTCCACATATAAACCCATATTCCACACACACACACACAAACGCGCACTGCGCATTTACTGCACAGCATAAAACGAAACACACACACACACACACACACACACACACACACACACACACACACACACACACACACACACACACACACATACACACACACACAGCACCCCTATGCAAATTAATTTGGTCTCTCTCTCTCTCTCTCTCTCTCTCTCTCTCTCTCTCTCTCTCTCTCTCACACACACACACAGGCACACAAACCTGTCCCCCCTGGGTGTGTCTGGTTAGCGTAGAGGTGGATGTCATCTCCAGAGGGTATGGGTGAGTCCTGGCCCTCCTCCCGTTCCTCGCTCCCATCCTCCGGCTCCTCTTTCTCCCGCTGTTCTGAGAGGACACACACACACACGCAAACAGGCAGGCACGCACACACACACACACACACACACACACACACACACACAAACAGGCAGGCAGGCACGCACACACACACACACACACACACACACACACACACATGCATAAACGCACACACACATATACAGGTAGGGAAGTGCACACACATATGTGCAAACGCACACACACAAACACACACACACACACACACACATACACACACACACAGACACACACACACACACACACATACAGACACACACATACACACACAAACAGTGTCAATCTTACACGTAAAAAAATTACTTCAATAATTAACTCCTCATAATTGTCACTAATAATTCTATTTCTCTATGCGCATTTCAATTCATGTTTAGCGGCTTTGCAGGTAGGGGATGCTGAGACTAATTATTAAATTACATAGGCTACATAAATAAATACAAGTGCTAAATTATACAATGGTTTATGGAAACTAAACAGACAGACTTGGAAACTGAAGATGGACACACCACGAAACTGAAAATATAGAAATAAGAAAAAGTCATTAAGCCTTGGGCTTCCTCTCTGAATGGAGCCCAAGAATCAGACAAAACCTTGTGCTTCATACTCAGACCGAAATATTTCATCATGAAATGAATACACCGACAATGTTGAAAGAGACCATAAAACGTTGACTAGATTAGCCATGTGGGATTTCAAAACAACCTTTGCAGAAAGGAATTTGAAACACCTTTCCTTGTGACATGGCGACAGGTAGCCTAAAGGTGAAAATCCCTCGATACGTCTTCATCCAGTCTTTCAGATGGCTGCATAATACCAAACTAGGTGATCAGTATTCCACAAATGCTTCTCATTCAAGTCAAAATGACATCAAAGCAACAACAAAGCCACTTGTAGGGATGAAATCATTCTAAACAGGCCTTGTTACACGGGGGTTTTATTGCACAATTATTGCACCGTTATCATTATTATCGTGTGCCTGTCCTTTTAAGACTGAGGGAGATGGAAATATGCCATCTGCGAAGCTTGTCTTAAACGCAGGACCATGTCAGTTTAAATGGGTAGCCGGAGTATTGCAGAACGCTACAGCATTCAATATTGCATTATTATATGTATAATATAGTATTGAGGTGCGGCCTAGAAGATGAGCTGAATAAAGCATGCTGCTACTGTGTTATCAGAATGTAGAAATCTGACATGACAGCATTAACTGTATTATTTAACTCCAGAGTGGAAAAAGCCCTTTTGGAGCCATTTCTTATACACTTGGAGTTGCTGTGATCATTTTGAGCTCAAGACTGTCAGTTGTCAGTGATGTGATTTGAAAAAAAAAAAAAAGGATTATTTCAGCCCACACAGCTGTCTGTCAGTGCAGGTTTCTAGCTAGCTAAACAAACAAAGGTAAATTAATAAATGCAGTAGTCTCTTCTTTGGTAGCTACCAAACACGATGGTAGATGTTTATCTTTTGAAACTCATGAAGTGGCTTCTTCATGGACTGAAGTCAAATATACCTGCTTGTTTTCAGTTAGCTGATGTTTGGGCATTGTACCTTCTTACAATAGCGATGTATCTAGCTTCTAAAGATAACTTGGTCTTGTCTATCAAACTAAATGTAACGTGTCTTCAGTTCCACAATGCTAGCTGTGGCTGATGGCTATCTCAACACATCACACTGGATTGGTCAGTTTAGGTGACCACCACGGCATAATGTTGTCTTTTCTTCTCATGATTACTGCAGGATGTCAGTCTGTATAAAAAGGCCTAGTGTTTTAAACACTAGTGTTTGCCTCAAGTGCCATTGTGATGAATTCCCACAAACGACCACCATTTTGGGCCTTCAGGGTGTGCAGATCTCCTTGGGGCTCCAGGGAGGGCTGGCAGGCTAGAGCCAACGGGACTGATGCATCGCGTGTATCGGCCGTGTTTAGCGCAGTGATATTCTCACGTTGATAGGAATAATCAGGGACAGCAGCAGTGACATGGCAGTTTTTCTAATGAGAGAGCTAGAGCAGTTTTTACATGGTGCGGAGCCTCCGGCTGAACAACACTGTCAACCGCTGGTGCCAAGTTATGAAAATAACTGAGGGAGTTCAGTCGTTACATCACTCCAAAACAGGGGGAGGATCACTGGAATCCGTCACCCCCCCACTATAGTTTCACAGTTACAGTTAAAATATGAAGCAACAGAGCCAGAGGAGCTGGAGTTCCATAGCTGACAAGTATAAATGTGTTCCTCTGCTACTGTTTGTATGTGTGTGTGTGTGTGTGTGTGTATGAGAGAGAATGTGTGTGTGTGTGTGTGTGTGTGTGTGTGTGTGAGGTGAGAGAGAGAGAGAGAGAGAGAGAGAAAGAGAGAGAATTGTGTTGATGGCGTTTCAGTAGACTGTGATGGTATTTCAGTGGCCAAGAGGACACAGAGCATCAAACAGACAAATTTATGTCTGGCTAATAAATCTAATGCCGCGCAGATCACGATCCCTCTAAAGGAGGTATTATGTGGGCTAGACAGTGTGAGGGAAAAGTGAGACTCTCGTAATGATCTTTTTTATAGCAACAAAGCAGTCCTGCTCCAGTTCAACTTGGTGATGCAAGGGGACACAGGGGCTGTCAGTGTTAAAACAGATGGTTAAGGAGCAAGGCAATCCCTCTCAGCCAGACCCGTGCGTCTCAGGTGACCACCACTTAGCCACCACGCCATGGCATTTCACTTAGTTCCTAGAAAGGTAGCAAAAACAAGAGGGTTGTTTCCATGGTGACAGACATGTCAAAACACCCTGTGTTCAGCAGCCTGGTTGTCACACTTTAGGAAATGGGCTTTAAACAGATTCGCTAGATTCCCCTTCATTTGAAAGGGGAAAGGTTCTAAACTGAACTGAGATGTGCCGTGAAACGGGTTAATTGTGCAGTTGTGTGAAAGGTCATCTAAATGAACCCCAGATCCCTATCAATTACTGAAATGCTACAGGGAACAATGTGGTGTCCAAGCTGTTGAATATTATCCTAATAACCACATTCTTAAAGCTTCTGGTATGAATGCAACTTGAAGACATGAACCCATGAGTCCTTTTAAGAAATGATCCCTCAGATTAAGTCAATCAAAAATAAGCTAAACAGCAATTTATTTCTATAGGGCGGAGTTAACATTAGAAAACATTCTAACAGACTTGTTCCACCCAGTAAAAAGCCTAGCCTAATCAGTATGCATCTACCATAGGAGTTTGTTTCCCTGCGTTGGCGAGTGCGCCATGTTTATCCACTAATCTCCCTTGCCACATCACTTCCCCCCTCTGATGTGCAACATGACTGTCTCTCTCTCTCTCTCTCTCTCTCTCTCTCTCTCTCTCTCTCTCTCTCTCTCTCTATATATATTCTCTCTCTCTCTCTATCTCTCCCTTTCTCTCCTTTCTCTCTCTCTCTCCTTTCTCTATATATATCTCTCTCTCTCTCTCTCTCTTTCTCTCTCTCTCTCTCTCTCTCTCTCTCTCTCTCCCTTTCTCTCTCCTTTTCTCTCTCTCTCTCTTTCTGCAGCATCGTAACCACAGCCAGTGCGCAGCGTTAACTTGAGCTTTAGTCTAATCACTCACAGCAGAGATGTTGCTAGCATCACAGCCTTGGGATTAAAACCTTGCTGTAGTTTCCCCTCTAGCGAGCCCACCAACGGCCACATCTACAAGCACTACCGATTTTAAAGAATGAAAAAGGTGTTTTATGAGTGCAGAATGGTTTAGATTGCAAAATCCCGTGAGTGGATGCTTGTAAAGTAAAAACAGTCTATTTTGGTATGCTTCAATGTCAGCAGTTTTAAAAATAACTTTTCAGTATCTGACTGATAGCGCAAGTTTCCCATCTGATCCCAACACCGACTGCAGGAACTGCACACGGATGAGGAAACCGATGATGTGCAAGTACATTTAAATCTCCCTTCATCACAGTTTCAACCAGCCGCGGTAATGGGCTTCAGATAATATCAGGGCAAAATCTGTGGTAGTGCTTACATGTTGAATCTAAACAATAAAACACTCCCCAGTTAGGCTACATTTTAAAGCGATGGTTCAGAGTAATTTCACCCTAGGGTCCTTTGCAACATGACCCCGAGCCAAACACCCTCCCAGAACCTGTTTTCCCTTGGTCGAACCCTGGTGTAGTAGCGCTGTCAGAAACGAATGAGTTTCTGCAGTTGGTAATGGTACCAACTTTTATCTCGTAAATTACCCCACTAATAATGCCCTGAATGGTACGAAACTTCTACAGTAGTACAACTATGTTCTTTACTCATAAACCGAGGCATTGAAAAGTTTGTAAATACACCAGGAGTTTATTTAAATAACTCTCTTGCCTGATGGATGGTACTATCTGCTACTATACCGCTGCGTCAACGTTACTTCGTGATTTGGGAAAAACCCGTAAAAGTCCTGGCAGGAAGCGATTACATCAGCGTTTTTATTTTTTTCAGAAGTGTTTACAACTTAGTGTTAACTAATAATTGTTGCAAACTGGTACTACGAACAAAATATTAGTGCATTCCTGGATCTACATCCTTATGCATGCTTCCTATTATGTAACTAGTAAATCTCTGCAGAAGAGTTTTAAGTTAGAAACTCACACACATTTATTGAGAAATGGACAAAAAAAAAAAAAAAACTCTGTGGTGAAATACCAGACGGTTGAGTACACATTTTCTCATATCTACAGTCACGCATAGTGCATGATTACATTATGCCTCATAACACCCAATTAAAATCTCCTGAAAAACTCATCATTCTTCTCATTCAGTGATTCTAATCCATTAACCCATACTAACACACACACTCAGACACACACACACACTAACTCACCCATCTCCTGATAGAAGTATCCATTCTTTGTCATCCCAGCTGAAGGAGCCTCTGTGTAAAGGGAAAAAAAGAACTTGTTTGTACAGTACCTGTAAATACGATAATGTGTGTGTGTGTGTGTGTGTGTGTGCATTTGGGTGTGTCTGTGTTTGAGTATTTGGGTGATTCTGAGAGCTTTAAAGCATCTTGCTCAAAAGAGAGCATTCCCAACACCGACAAACATGCAAGCAAACACGCATCGAAACTCTTCCACCAACACAAACACACACACACACACACACACACACACACACACACACACACACACACACACTTACACACGTGCACACCTGTGGTCCGTATTAATTTGGAGCTGTTTAGAGGGATATTTATGAGCTGAAGTCAGCCGTGACTGAGGTTCCTCTCTCTACACTCTCAGCTCTTAAAATCACACACACACACACACACACACACACACACACACACACACACACACACACACACACACACACACACACACACAACATACAAAACCCTCCCAGCTCTGTAACTTCTGGTTACACAATATGACAAAAACATGACAATTCAAAAATAACCCATCTGCGCACACCATGTACTGTAAGAAAATGCTTTTGTAGACCCGCCTCCCCTCACTCATAAAGGAAGCACATCAAATAACATGATGACATCATGCCATGTGCATTCACATTATATTCTCCTGGATCGTAATGCTGTTGTATGATAGAGAGAGAGAGAGTGTGTGTGTGTGTGTGTGTGTGTGTGTGTGTGTGTGTGTGTGTGTGTGTGTGTGTGTGTGTGTGTGTGTTTGTGTGTGAGTGTGAGTGTGAGTGTGTGTGTGAGTGTTTGAATGAGTGTGTGTGTATTTATGAAGGTGTGTGGTCTAGTCTGGCTAAAACCAGTTTTGGTTCCTCTACCTTGTGTGTGTGTGTGTGTGTGTGTGTGTGTGTGTGTGTGCGTGCGTGCGTGCGTGCGTGCGTGCGTGCGTGTGTGTGTGTGTGCATGTGAGTCAGTCTGTGTCCAGTCCAGTATGCACGTGAGTGTGTGTGTAGTGTGAATGTGTGTATGAGAATGCAGTGTGTGAGTGTATTCTTGTCCATCAATGTGTGTGTGTGTGTGGGCAAGTGTGTGTGCGTGCGTGTGTGTGAGTGGTTCCGTCTGGTTCTCTGGCAGCTTTGAGATGTTTTAAATCTGCTCTCTTATGACAGCAGCCTTTAATCCAAGGAACACAAAATTCACATCCCCCCCCCTTTCCTACACAAACACACACAAACACCACATACACACACACACACATAAAGATGTCTAACATCAGCACTAATAATCAGGCAGCTCTGGCTCCTAAAGGCTAAACAGAGAGAGAAAGAGAGAGAGCACAGAGAGAGAGAGAGAGAGAGAAAGAGAGCACAGAGAGAGAGAGAGAGAGAGAGAGAAAGAGAAAGAGAGCACAGAGAGAGAGAGAGAGAGAAAGAGAGCGCAAAAGAAACATTTCCCTCTAGTCTGGCAGCTCTGTCAGAGAGTCTGCTGCTGATGTCTTTGTTTGAAAAGAGGGCAGCAGAAATATAGTCTGATACACACATCACCAAACTCACATGCCATAGCTGGCATACCACATTCATTTCTGCTCTTGTCCTCGCACTCACACGTATGCTTCTTTTCTCTGTCTCACTCTCTCTTTCTCTCTCTCTCTTTCTCTCTCTCTCTTTCTTTCTCTCTTTTCTCTTTCTCTCTTTCTCTCTGTCTTTACTCTTTTGCTTGCAAGCTCTCTTTCATATGCTCATCAAACCACAGCACACCGCTCCTCAAAAAGATCAAAACGAAAGAGAGAGACAGAAAGAAACAGAGAGAGAGAGAGAGAGAGAGTTAAAGAGAGAGACATGGAAGGACTGGAGGAACAGAAGAAATGAAAGACAGAAAAATAGACAGAGAGGGACAGAAAAGCGTGATTGGGAGAGAGAGAATGAGAAGAAAGAAAAAGACTCTGCATGTTTGCCATTGATTTGATGTAATTGTAGTGATGTTTTTTTCCATTATAAATTACTAATTAATCCTGTAACTGCAATTGGCATTACTCTCCATTAAGTGTGAATAATTTATTCATATGAAATCCTACCCCCAGGTTTCTCCCGTATTTCAAGGTCATCTCCTGTTCTTCCTTCTTTATTCCTCCTGGGAAACCTCCATAGTACGCATGACCATCAAACTTCCCTATATCACGCACCTATTAGCATTGCATGTTGGCGGATGGTGTACGAAATACATCCTACACATACAAAATCAAATCACTCACTTCCTACAATTTCAACCCATCATAAAACCCGGCACCCCAATGGCAAGGGGTGTACAGTATGTGTACTTCCCAGCTACTCACGTACGCAAGCAGGCTAGCTGAATGCTAGCTGTTGTCAAATAGTTAGGGAGGAAAAATAGTGATTGATGGTTTCACATCTGAGTGTCTGCACATAAATTGTTATTAAGTGTTGTTGATAGTGTTGTGTCCTCAGAACGTAAAGTGACAGCAGATCACGTTTTGGAGTCACCAGGTAGCAGGTGGATTGTACATAAACTAGCATACAGCGCACCGCTTTGGGTAAGATAAAAACTACCACTGAAATGCAGTGCTGCATCTGGAGTAAAGGCTACAGTATGCAATGTGTTCAGTATGTAAAGGCTACAGTATGCGATGTGTTCAGTATGTAAAGGCTACAGTATGCGATGTGTTCAGTATGTAAAGGCTATAGAATGTAAAGGATTTAGTATGCAATGTGTTCAGTATGTAAAGGCTATAGTATGTAAAGGCTATAGAATGCAATGTGTTCAGTATGTAAAGGCTATAGTATGTAAAGGATTTAGTATGCAATGTGTTCAGTATGTAAATGCTATAGTATGTAAAGGCTATAGTATGCAATGTGTTCAGTATGTAAAGGATTTAGTATGCTATGTGTTCAGTTTGTAAAGGCTATAGAATGCAATGTGCTGTATGTAAAGGGTGATCATGATGCAGGGCATGGCTAGCGTTTCAAACTGCATCAGAAAACAGCACATAGTAGCATATCAAGAACAAGTAGGCTATAGAGTTCAAACAAGTATCTAAACCCTTTCTCTCAACCAACACCCCCACCAGAAAAATCTCCATTTTGAACCCCCCTCCGCGCACACACACATACAAACACACTCTCGCTCACACACACACACGTACATAATAATCATTGTGCACACAATGTGCTCTCTCAAACACAGACGTGTGCATAGATATGTGTGAGTCACACAACCACGTATGGCCTTCATACACACTTTACACTTCACACACAGGCATGCTCTCTCACACTCAACTGAATGCACACCCATGCAAGTTCACTCTAGAACACACACACACACACGTGCACACACACACACACACACACACACACACACACACACACACACAAACAGATTAATATTGGATCCTGCAAACTAGCTCAGAACAGGAAGTGCTTTTTCACCAAACAGGAAGTGAAAGATGGCAAAACCAGTGTGACTGTGTGTGCTTGTGTCCAAGGGCGTCTTTGTTTACTGGAGTAGGGTTTTTTTGCCGTATGCTGTGAAATGTGTCTCACTGTCTTGTGTGGCAAAAATGCATGTGCGTATGTGTGTGTACCAGTGTGTGTGTGTGTGTGTGTGTGTGTGTGTGTGTGTGTGTGTGTGTTTGATTAACAGTCAGGAGTCTTGTTTGCGGTTCGGCTTAACACTAGACAGCTACAGTCACATCTGCTCAGCGCATGCAACTCTCTTCCTTCCGACACACACACGCAAAACACACAACCCCCCCACCACCACCACACACACACACACACACACACAAACACACATAACCTCTCGTGCCAAAAGCACGCAGCACATGCTAATGTCTCTGGCTCTCCCTCTCCGTCCTTCCGTCTCCCTCTTTCTCACTCACTCACCATTTCTCACCTTTCATTACATCACTTTTCCCTCAATATTCTCTCTCAATCCCCCATTCTCTGTTCCTCTCTCTCTCTCTCTCTCTCTCTCTCTCTCTCCATCTCTCTCTCTCTCTCTCCATCTCTCTCTCTCTCTCTCTCTCTCTCTCTCTCTCTCTCTCTCTCTCTCTCTCTCTCTCTCTCCATCTCTCTCTCTCTCTCTCTCTCTCTCTTTTTGTCAGTCAGCCTCCCCTTTCTGTTTTCTCTTCCTCCATGCGTCTAGTCCCCCCTCATTTCTTTCTTTTCCTCTTTCTCTCCGTTTCTGTGATTCCCCAATTCCTCTTCCCACTCTCAATTCTTCTCTCTCTCCATCTCTCCATCTCTCCATCTCTCTCTCTCTCTCTCTCTCTCTCCATCTCGCTCTCTCTCTCTCTCACTCTCTGTTCACATGACTGGGCATGCAACATGAATGATGGGGTATGGCTGAGCCTCCTGTCAGCTGGGTAACTGAGAGGGACAGAAAGAGAGAGAGAGAGACAGAGAGAGAGACAGAGAGGGAAAAAGCAGGAATGAAAGAATAAAGAGAGTGTGTGTGTGTTTATGTGTGTGTGTGTGTGTGTGTGTGTGTGTTTGTGTGTGTTTGTGTTTCTGTCTGTGTGTGTGTGTGTGTGTGAGAGAGAGAACGAGAGAGAGAGAGAGAGAGATAAAGGAACTAAGTGGTGACTTGGCAGCTAGTGGTGTCTATTTAGTGGCATTAGCTGTGCTGTCATCCTAATGATGAGTGGGGTGGGGGGTGAGTGGGAGAGGGGGAATAAAACTTTAAAAACATGTAGCACAATTATAGCGGGCTGGAGATTGGTACACACACAACCAGTATGTGTGTGTGCGAGAGAGAGAGACAAGGGTGTGTGCCCATGCACGCACATCTGTCTAATACTCTCAGACAGAGATAAATGTGTTCTCCATTTTAGAACCGCAAAGACAGTCATGTGGCATATGACAAGAGCACGATCTGGACACCGAGGTGGCCTGTCTGTCTGTGTGTGTGTGTGTGTGTGTGTGTGTGTGTGTGTGTGTGTGTGTGTGTGTGTGTGTGTGTGTGTGTGTGTGTGTGTGTGTGTGTGTGTGTGTGTGTGTGTGTGTGTGTGTGTGTGTGTGTGTGTGTGTGCATGTGTACTGTCTGTAGTTGTGTGTGTTTTTACACCCATTTAGAATTCAGAAAAGAGAGAGTGGACACCGAGGTGGCCTGTCTGTCTGTGTGTGTGTGTGTGTGTGTGTGTGTGTGTGTGTGTGTGTGTGTGTGTGTGTGTGTGTGTGTGTGTGTGTGTGTGTGTGTGTGTGTGTGTGTGTGTGTGTGTGTGTGTGTCTGTGTGTACTGTCTGTAGTTGTGTGTGTTTTTACACCCATTTAGAATTCAGAAAAGAGAGAGTGGATTAGAACAAGGATTAAAGACACCTCTCCACTGCAGAAAGACTGCATCACACCCGGAGAGAGGGGGATAGAGAGGGAGGGAGAGAGAGAGAATGAGAGAAGGGAGAGAAGGGACGAAGCAAGAGGCTGAGAGAAAAGGAAAGAGAGCGGGGTGGGCAAAAAAGGGATGAGGAGAAAGAGTGAAAGAGAAAGAGGGATGAAAAGATAGAGAGATACAGAGAGAGAGAGAGAGAGAGAGAGAGAGAGAGACATATGAGAGAGATTAATGGTGCTCCCCGTTGCGTTTTAATGTCACTTACAGTCCTGATCTATGTAGGGAGGGAGGGAGGGAGAAAAAGAGGGAGGGAGCGAGGGTGAGAGAGAGAGAGAGAAAGAGAGAGAGACAGAGAGAAAGAGAGAGAGAGAGAGAGAGAGAGAGAGAGAAAGACGGGCAGACAAACGAGGGGGGGTGCATATGAAAGAGATTAATGGTGTTCCCCGCAACATTGTAATGTCACTTACAATCACGCATGAGAAAGAGAGAGAGAGAGAGAGAGAGAGAGAGAGAGAGAAGAGAGAAAGAGAGAGAGAGAGAGAGAGAGAGAGAGATACCATGTTTTTTGTTGACTAATTCTGCCTGCAGGCTGTTTGGCACACGTTCCTCAAGAGTCTGTGACTGGTTAGAGAGAAAGAGGGAATTCCTCCACAGGATCACAAACAACACACACACATACACACACACACACACACACACACACATATACAAACCTGTTGAAACGGAGGTCGTTACAGTGAAAGGGCAGGTGATAGTTTCTCTGCTGTGCTGCTTTTGTGAGTGTGTGTGTGTGTGTGTGTGTGTGTGTGTGTGTGTGTGTGTGTAAGAGAGAGAGAGACTGTGTGTGAGGTCTGTTTTTCTAGCTATCCTGACTTTTCAAAAGACACCACAGACAACAGTAATTATGCAAATGATCACACAGCTATGCATGGCCACACACACACACACATATTCACAAATACACACACACATACACACACACACAAACAAACAAACACACAAACAAACACACACACAAACACACATAAACAGAAAATGAAAGGAAATTGAAAGGAAACAGGAACAGACTAAATATCCTGAAAGGCAAGACAAGGTGGAATTCACACCTGAGTAATCCTTACATGGGTTACACAATGCTCATGTGCCATCACGCACACACACATACACACACACACACACACACACACAAACCTTCCCAAACCTACAAACCTACCGACAGCATCTTTCCTGATAAAACATACTGACCTTGCCTCCTGATTCTCCTCTGATGTGTCAACACACACACACACACACACAACATAACAAAAATCCACTCTGCAACCCCCTCACACACACACACACACACCCCACCCTCTCCACTAACCCCAAACCACACTGCGTAGTAAGGATTAGGGTGTCTGGGATGTCAGCCCGGGCAGTTTGGTGCCAACCTATTCATAGCACATTTTTCTCAACTCTCTCTCTTTCCCTCTCTCCCTCTCTCACTCACACACACACACACTCCCAGTGTGTGGCTGGCTGCATCAGTGTATTCAGAGTTCAAACATCAGGGCGAATTTGTATATCAAAGGGTGGAGATTTGAGGAGACTACTCTGAACCAGCCTGTAGTAGTTCCTCTCAGGATGTACAATTTTGTTATGTCTTTTTTTTCCCTTCTTCATTAATTCATTATTTATTAAACTGCCGTCGCCCCGGCAGAAGTTTCCTCCTAATATAGTGGATATTCATGAGGATTAGTTCAGCTAAATAGTATTTCTCTTTCACCTCACTGACAGGTCACTTTCAAATACAGAAGTATGTAGCTTAATACGAAATGTAGAAAATCCATTTATTACTCCCATTTTTCCCCCCATAGAGGCTGGTAATCATCCCCCATCATTTCACCTCTAAAAACCTCCGCCTTTAATCAAAACAGATTAATCAGTCCTTGTCCATGGAGGCTGTCTGGGGTTGTTTTGCATCTACCTGAGGTGCATTCCATTTGCGGCAACCATGTTTTTTTTCAGAACGGAACATTCCATTTCAATGGTAACGGTAAGCGTTCGCCTATGTGAATTTGAACAGTTTTTAGGTAACTTACACGGATCAGCAGCTGTGTCTACTGTATATCACAACTAGGGCTGTCACTTTACGTTCGAAAATCGATTGCACAATCAATTGGACCAACACAAGTTTCGAAAACTAAAACAGGGAATCGATTTTAACCAAATATTTACACTATTAATTTTAAACGAATTAAACAAATAAAAAAGATAGATGTAACAAAATTTACAAACAAGAATATAAGAATATAAAAGAATTCCGAAGTGCAGTAAGCATTGCGAAAGCGAAAAAGAAAATTCCCACCAATTTTACGTACCGGAAACAACTGTTTCAATCAGCTGCTGTGCTGCTCGTGTTTTGCCAAAAAATGGAGGACAACGCGATCAACCTGTGCGACATGTAGAGAGACGAGTGAAAAACTTTGATGTGGAAGTACTTCGGATTTTTGGTATATCAAACTATGGAGAAGAACAAAGCGGTAGGCTATGCAAACTGTGCAATCGAGTTCTCACATGGCTTAAATTTGTTTGACATTTCTAATCGTAAACACAGACACAGCTACGTTGAAGCCTGCAGTCATGTTTGTCACTGATGTAATGGCAGTCCACTCGGCTTATTGTTTTTCAAGAATGTTGCACTCCTGTTTGTCATTGTGCACGAAACTTCACGCCAATAAATCATCAGAAATATTGCAAGCTTGCGTCTACAAGTGCCCTCTTTATGTTCGTCCTAATGCCTGTTAGTTGTTTGTGGATTGGCCTACTGTATATTTGGCGTTGAAAATGGAAACGTGTTTAGACATAAAAAATCGATTTTACAATCGATTCAATGAACACTTATGTCTCAAAAATCGAACAGGATTTTTTCACAAAAGTGACAGCCCTAATCACAACATAAAAATATTTCATGCCATGAAGCTCTGTATACTGTTAGAAAATGTAGTATACTGTTAGAAAATGCATGTAGCCTATAGCATATGAATGTAATGATTTTTATGGCCAAATTCTACATACAGACAACTACTATAAAGTCTGATTAATGCCTTACATTATGTATGCTCAATTACACTACCGTGTGTGTGTGTGTGTGTGTGTGTGTGTGTGTGTGTGTGTGTATGTGTGTGTGTTTTGTAATCCCCACATCTAAACACGGACCATATAACACGGACTTAATAAAATTACACACACTGAGGCTTTGTCTCTTGTCTAACTCTCCCAAACAGCCCCAAATAAAGCCCATTTGTATTCCCTTAATTTGTAGTGCAAAGTGCCATTTCATGGTGGATTGATCCCCACATCCAAACATGGACCTTGAAAGCTGAGCCATGCAAAAGAAAAGAGAGAAAGAGAAGGAAAATAGCAGCTTTGTGTCTTTTCCAACAAACTTCTGATAACTCTATATTTAACCTCAAATTAAGCCTATTTTTATTCCCCTTACGCCTGCCGAAAAAAAGGTCATATTAAAGAACAAGCCTGGCCATGACCAGCACGGCCAACATGCCGTTATCTATTAGCGAAGTCGGCAAGCCAATTATCCGGAACCCTCATTGCTACTGACACGTTTCTCCCTGAGCATCTTACAGTAGGGGAGAGTAATCAATATCTGCTCTACCTCACGGGGAATCCCATCTCAGGCCTCCAACAGCTGAGCCACATTAATGCATCTGCAGCCTTTCCGCTATCTTTCTCTCTACCTCTCTTCTTTTCTCTTTCTCTCTCTCGCTCTCTTTACCGTCAGCCGAATCGAGCTGCACGCCGCGCCGCACCGCGCCGTGCCGTACCGCACCATACCGCGCTGGCTCTCCGCGGGAATGACTGCTTCGACTGAACACTCACTCCTATCCTGTATCTTCTCCCGCGTTCCACTTTCTCACGTTGGCGTGTCATCCATGGCCTCCTTCAGAGAACAGATCTCTGGGATCAAGAGACCAATGCGCGAGTTAATAACGCACGAGTGTTGATATAACTACCTGGGTGTCAGCTGTAAAGACATGATTAATGAGGTACCTTCTGTCACTTGCAGGTATGATAAGCTTGTTAATTCATTTTCACACACCCACAGCTGCGTAAAATGATTATAGAGAACAGTGTGATAGCAATTCTATACATCAGGCTACCGGGACTGACTGTGGCAGCCATTTGCGATTCTGTTCTATTAGACTCAGCATGTCCCTCGCCAACGACTGTGACACTGTACCCGTTCTCAGAGTTTCCAGAAACCTAGTCGAGCTCTCGAGAGACACCGATATAATTAATAAATATATAAATACACCTGAGGCATAGCGACCCACATAGCAGCACACTAGAGCAGATCGGGCCGTGATCCTGTACTGATTAGCTGGTTCTGGCTCAGTTCGGGCCTAGATCAGGGCCAAGTCTGTCAAACAGTCGCCGCATATCTGGGACACAGAAGAGTATGGGGATACAGTGATATCTGGGAGCGAAGCCCCTGACATACAGACATAACCTGAAGGATCAACACATGTACTTCTTCCCCCGACAAAGATGCATATTTTTTTATTTATTTTAGAAAATATTTCCAAAATAGCTATTAATGTTAGCCTGGGTAAACCCAGACAAACCTGTTTTTGCTCTGCAGGATTCCATTGACACCCATTTTATTTTATTTATGAATAAAAAAAAATATTTTACGACTTCCAGGGACTTAACTAGCAGTGAAATGAAACTGATATCATTGCTTTTAAGTCTTACCAAATCATTTGAAGTGTGATCGAAGTGTAAACAAAGATTTTAAATGCAGTTGTTTACTCAATTCCAAAGAATACATTCCTGGGTTTTTGGTGATTAGGAAATGGAGATCAATGGGCTCCTTTCCTGACCAACTTGCAGAACAAATTCAAATTTGCTAACAGATTCGTCTGGGTTCACCCAGGCAACAATAACATCGGAGCTGAGGTGTTATCCATGTCTGTCCTCGCGTCCAAATAATTTGTCTACCAGCCGCCACAACACACTCAGTACACAGAGCTTTTACAGGCAATTGTCTCTGTCATGCCGTCAGCCAAGTGAAGAGCACACACCCTTCACTTTGCACTGGTCCGTGACACTAAAACTACCCCCCACACACAACTCCACCACACTATACCCTATGCTACTTCTCTCTCTCTCTTTCTCTCTCTCTCTCTCTCTCTCTCTCTCTCTCTTTTCTCTGACTCTCTCACTCTCTATGTTTGTCTCGGCCACATTCACTTCCGTCTCGCCCTCTGCCTTTGAATTCTCCGCCCATACGCCCTGCCTTCCTCACTCGCACCTCATCAGGCAAAGGAAGATGACTAAGCCTTGTATGTGAGATCAAGTCGCTCGTCTAAAATGGGCTCTTCTCCTCCGTGACCTTACACCTCTGCACGTCTCTCTCAGGCTACGTTTGTCTTTCTCATTCTACTCTCCTCTTTTTCATTCTCTCGCTTGTTCTCTCTTTGTCTCTTATGATCTTTTTCTCTCTCTCACTCTCTCTCATGAATGTAGTCTTGCACAATGCACCAATACAAGAAAGGTATCGCAATACCCTGAAATTAAAGATGTAATGCCCTGTATTTGTTATCAGTGAAGAAAAATAATTGTTCTGTTGTCTAGGCCTATTCTATTACTTCTATTAATGATGTTGAAGGTTTTTGCCATGGTTTGGCCATCCCTTTTGGTATCGAGATTGAGGTCATAATTTTGGTATTGTGACAAGTAGAATGGGTATAGGCCACATCCAAACCACCAGACGCTTTTCTAAAATATGTGTTAACACCACACCCCTGCACACCGTCAAAAGTGTTGTTAATGTAAATTAATCTAATTTTCTGAATCTGTAAAAAAACAAAACAAAAAAAAATAGAGAAAACGAGTTCCATCAACATAATAAATTGAACCTCTCAGGTAAATATTTGTTGCATCTATCAAATCCTGTTAGATAAGATAAAGTGATAAATTGTTAAATAAAAATTAAAAAAAACTTGTAACAAAATAACTGCTGTTTATCTAAACAAGCCTGTGGTGCTGTTAAGGAAATTTTGTTTATTTGTTTGGTGCCTATCTATCTTCCCCATTTTATGGTTTGTGCAATCATCACTGATATGTTTCCTCTAAATGATGCATCAAAGCATCTCTCTCTCTCTCTCTGGTGAATGTT
>NC_063207.1:8798227-8810727 GCF_017589495.1 Alosa alosa | reverse complement strand
CCTGGAGCCCAACCCCCCGTTCCCTGCCGTCTACTCGGCGTGGGACCGCGGCTGCGTGCTGCTGGAGCCGCGCGGAGGGGTGCTGCTCGCCGGGCAGCAGGTGGCGTTCCGGGTGCGCGTGCCCGGGGTGCGGAGCGTGTGCGTAATCGGGGAGAAGCACGCGGAGCTGAAGATGAACAAGAGCCGCGTGTGGGAGGGCCACGCACACACGGGACACGGCACACTCACGCACGTCAAACTGGCCGCAGCGACCGTGGAGACGGACAGCATGGCCATCCTGCTGACCTGGGACGTCCGCAATCTCCCTAATGAACTTTGAGAATGCTTCTGCCATCTTGTATGTGTGTGTAAGAGTTTTTTAATGTCTGTGAGACAATGTATTCACAATCCTTCACTATTTCAATGTTTATCCGTGTTTTAAGAGATATAAGCTAATACATTCAACCTCTTCCGCACAAAGAAATCTTTCAGACACTGAAAATGGCTGAACCTGGACATGATAGGCAAAGATCCCACAACAGGAACTACTGTATTAGGACTGGGAACTTTTTAGTCAGATGGTTCTCAGAAGAACATTTTTGGCTTACAAAGGAACTTTATTGCTTCTATATCCTTTTCCCCTCTGTGTGCTAATCTCAAACTTGAGTGTGGTGCTGGCAACACTCATGTCTTCATCCATGACACAAAACCTCAGCTGTCCCATGAGCCTTTGCAGTGAGCTGCTTGTCCTGTCACAGTGGACCGGTGCTAGATGTACTCTGTATCAATATGTTATTACTGCTGCAATGGCCAGAAATCCCGCTGGTTGTGATAATAACTGATAGTGTGTCTGCAAAATGTCATTAAGATCTATTATACCGCATAAAAAACACAATGGAGTTGTTTCTTTATACTATTCAATTAAAACCGCTCTTTGTTTCTGAGAGCACGCAGCTAATGGGGAGGTCTGTTTACTTGATACTGCCATGACAACCGCTGGCTCAGAATTAGACTCCATTCTTCAGCTCAGTGTTGTAAAAATAAACAATAGGCTAAAAATGTTCATGTGTGTGTGTGTTTAAAAGACTGGGTAGACACTCCAGGGAGGGGTAGAAAGAAATGAGCAATGTCTGGTAGTGTGTGTACATCTCAGTTTGTATGTTTGTTTGATGTTTAAGTGATCTATAAATGCACTGTCAGTTAAGTTAGGATGTATACCACATATGCAGAGTATGAATGCCTTTTCTGAGTTTGTGCAGAAGTCAATCTGTGTTTACTACCCATTATTTATGAAACACGTGCAAACCTGCTTTGTGTAGATTAAAACTGATTTAGTATTATTTTGTCCTATATAGCCTAGATTAAAGATTCTGTCTGACTTATAAATTTGCATGTGATGCCGAGGCTAACAGGAATTTTTGTAGAGACATTGGTTTTGTTTTGTGTGTGTGTAATAAGAGTTGAGTGTCCTGTGCTACAGTATTAAACTAGTGTAAGTCCCTGTGTGTGTGTGTGTGTGTGTGTGTGTGACATGCCTGAATGTGTATGCAGGCAGTATGTGGCATGCATGTAGGCATGTGTGTGAAGGACAGGAAAGGGATGTATACACAAGTGAATTCCATGCATACCCCTTTTATCCTCAGACATTCTCATTTTTCTCAGACAAACACTCTGTTTTCCCTTACAGATATACACATGCACACACAGATACACAAACCACTCTGACACCTACCACACCATGTCTGTAACTCTTTCACACACACATCAAAACTATCAGAAATCCCTTTCCTCTCTCTCTCACACACAGCTGTGCAGAGAAAAGCCTTTAGAATGAGGCAGCTGTTTTACAGCCAGGACAAACCCCTCACTCTCTCTCTCTCTCACACACACACACACACAAAGCACTCACTCAAAGTCCATTAAAATATTAAACTGAGTCGGATTCATCAAGCATATAAATATTTAATGGATTTCTGAGGCTGGTCAAGACCACAGTTAGATGAGAGTATCAAAAGCATCAGTCACAGGAGGAAAACAGAATTACAGTAACTCTGCAAAACACCACGCTGTCAATTTTTTAAATTTGCTTTAAGTGAATATCACCCTAAAAACAACAAAAACATCAACTGAATTCAAAAACCAACAGTTGAACAGCTTGAAATCAAACAATTTGGCACTTTCAAGTAAACGTCCCGAAATCTTTTATTGATTTTTTCTCTTTCCTTCTCTCTTCTTGTTGCTTGTAGAAACAGGATTGTGAATCTTAAGCATTTTTAGGAGGTTAAGTAGATGCTTGCTTCTTTGTTTTTCAGGAAACTGGAAGTGTGTCCCCGTAACCTATGAGGTCACGCAAAACCTTAAGCTATGTGCAAAAAAAAAAAAAAAAGACATAATAAAAAGGAGGAGACTATCCCTGGATGATTTGGCTTGTTCCCACAAAACAATCTAACAAAGAACAATAAACATGGGATAAAAATAAAACAATAATAAAGGAATATCAAAACAAGAAAAACATAACAAAACCTTGTTTGAAACTTCAGCAGCAGCAAATTACTGGGGAGCAGAGAGAATATGATAGCCCTTTTGCTCTCCAAATTCTCTGATTCACATTTTATACCCCCACCCCCCTAAACTTACATGCAAGTGCGTAAGTGTGCGTGCGTGTAAGAATGTAAGTGTGTGTGTGTGTGTGGTCCGTCAGGTTGTGGCACTGCCAGGTGAACGAGCTTAACCGTTTCATTCCCTCTGTGTGCTTATGTCTTAACGTCCATGCAGGACCATCATAACACACACACACACAGCAGCCTGTGTGCGGCCATGTTGTCCCACAGGAGTCCATTTAATACACAGTACTTACCCCTGCAGAGGTTAGGTATAGAGGTCAGACAACCTGACACAGGCTGCTGTGCACCACTTTGTGGGGGGGGTTACATAAAGACATAGATGCCAGAACACCATTAACCATGTTGGGTTAAATGCTCAAAGCCAGAGATGAGACCACTTTGTCTAATACCAAAACACACACAACTGAAGCATGTGACACACATGCGTTGTGTTTGTATGTGACACACATGACAAGTGTTTCAGTATAGATGGCAGTGGTATGCATGAATGACTAACAACTCGCACACCTGGCAATACAATTAAGCCATTTTGTCCTGGACGGTAATAGCTAGCCTTTTAACACACACACCATCGCACACTTGCATGTGTAATTTCCAACTCGTGTGGGAACAAGCCTTTTTCAGTCTCAATTGGGAGATTAGTCCTCTACAGCCCTGAAATCAAAGGAAAAAAAGTGCTCTAATTGGACGAGAAACTCGAGGGACAACACCCTCTTTAGTGTGATCGCCACTGTAAGCGCTAACACCTGCAAAATGGGGTTTGTTTGACTTCTTACAAACCACATTAATTGATTTATTTATTTATAATTTTTCAAATAAAAAATCCCCACTAATCATTTCCTTTAGACACCAAACTCTGTTTAGGTCCTCTAACCTCAGCTCTTCGGACGGAGAGAAAAACACAAACACACACAGACGGGAACGCAGAGAACGTCTGCGTATATATGCGGGCATGTGCAAGGGCAGCCTCTGGAGGGCCTCGCGAGTCGCTGGGGGCCCCTCTCTGTGCAATGAATGGAGGGGTCCTCTCAGAGCCAAAGAACTGGCCACCACCCTGCCCAAATCAGAGACCAGTCTGAAGGCAGGGTGGAGCCCCATTGGAGGAAAAACAGCTCCTTCAATAACCAATCAATTCATTCTGTACCTGAGCACTATCTTTTATTTTCTTTATTTACTATTTTCACATTCTCGTTCATTTTTCTTCCTTTTTAGCTTTTCTTCTCTTTTGTGGCCCTCCAGTGCTCTCCCCGCTACCCATAATGCTTTGCTTTGTAGCGTGAGCCTTTCACCAACGCTGGAGCTCTTATGCACACAGCAGCAGCCAAACCATGTACAGAAATGTAAAAGAAAGAAAAAAATTCAAGTTTTCTTTTTCTGACATTTTTTTCTGTAGCCCAAAAATTACTGAGATCCCGAGATTCCCCGGCTCAAACTGATTCGGCTTTTTGATTCACAGCATTCTAAAAAAATATTTCACTTTTTCAATATATATTTGGTTCGAGGTAATTCAAATTTTTCCATCAGATATGCAAAATAAATTCAAAATCTAGTTTTTGTTTCATTGTAGTACCAGTGTGGTGAAAGGCATTTGTGTCAGCGTATATAGACCTCAGTAAGACATCTTAACACATGCAGATAGTATGTGCTAATAATTACTGCTACTTAGAACTAAATATTATGTAAGGTTAGACATGAGCCAGGCCTTTAATGAGACCTAAAGTTAGATCACAGGGTCCTGTGGGACATTCACACACTCAAACAACCTATCCTCAAGGCCAAGTATTACTGAGACTCAAGCAACAGCAGGGTATGTGGGTTGTTGTTATACAGTTGTGTGTGTGTGTGTGTGTGTGTGTGTGGGACTCATGGGTATTGTGCAACCGCACTCAGAACACAACTGGTGCACACAACACAGCAAGTGGTGTATTCTTAAGAGCTTTGTGCTTGTGTCTCTGTGTGAGTGTATATTTGGGTCAGTGTTGACAGATGACCGCTAAAGAGTTGCACCGGCTACACACACAGACACACTCACACACACACACACCTAAGGCTAGGCGAGCGAATTCATCACACACTAACATGACTTGCACCCACCCACCTTAGAAGTGTGTAAAAGTATCCGGGTCCTTAAAAGGCTAGCTAAGTCTTGGGGTTAAGCTACCGCTCGCTCACTCAAGTCCGCTGACGCGAAGACAGAATGACGTATCACCGTGGAAACAGTGACGCGCCTACCGCATGACTGCCTGCGGGCGACGGACAGAGATGATTCTTTACCCATGGCGACAGGCGACACGTTTCAATAACGACGGTACCACAAGGGTTAATCTGCGAGACGGTGTATGGCTTAGAAAGAAGAATGCTAACCCACGTGGCGTGTACACACTGACTCACACCGCATTCACTGGTACAGAGGGGGCCAGCAGTGTCCAGTCTTTGGGAATAAATGTGTATGTGTGTGTGTGTGTGTATGTGTGGCTCCCAAACACAAAATCAAGTTGCCTTTTGTCATCTGATTCACCAGCAAAGGCAATTGTGACAAATAGCTTGGCACTTAGGTTTAGTGAAAATTTTCTAAGATTGTGTGTTTGTGTGTGTAGGATACTGCTAACCCCCTGCTGTGTAAAGGTTCTTAGTAAAGAGGAAACATGCATAGAGATTCAGCCTACTGACGGCTCTTGTGAGAGTTGCGTCTACCGCAGCACTGGACTGCACAGTACAGAACACGTGCGCATACAAGGCCGCTGCTCTACAGGGACACACATACACACGCTGTCCTATAGATACAGCCTCTAACACCTCTACGGCAACCCCACGCCCCACCTGACCTCCCAGTCCCACCCTAACACCCACGGCAAGAACACCAACCAACCCAACACCGCCCACCCTAACCCAAACACCTACCCCCAGTCAGTCAAGTTAGACTAACCCAAGATTCAAAAGCGCTTTCCCCAACAACTTTTGACTTAATCCCAGACCCAACCCAATGACTGCTCTCATTTAGTGTTTGAAGTATATCCAGGGTGTGGTGGTTTGTGGATTGTGAGTATGAGTGTGTGTGTGTTCACATTAAATACACACACACACCGTTGGGCAGACGAGAGATCCTCACCTGAGCTGCAGGAGGTACCAACATCACCTCTGTCACACACACACACACACACACACACACACACACACACACACACACACACACACACACCTTTCCCTGTGTCACACACTGTACACGGCTCCTCTACTGTCCGATTCTGTTTACTATTTACACATACCTATCTTGTGTTTGGTTGTCTTCGGACAGAAAGAGCCTTTTTTTTATTCAAGTATTTACAGACAGACATGGACCAGTCTGGGACTTTTTCAGTTTAGTGCTTTGTGTGTGTACGTGCATCTGTTGTGTATGTATGTACTGTATGTGTGTGTGTGTGTTTGTGTGTGTGTGTGCTGTTTGGTCCAACAGACAGGTGTGGTGTGTATCGGGTGTCACCAGGGGGGGCTGTTCCAGGGAAAAGCCCGTGGGGGTGAGAGCAGAGAGCCTGCCAGGCCTAAAATACTCTTTAATTATGCCCTGACATAAACACCCGGGCTCTCTCTAGCTCTCTCTCTCTCACTCTATCTATCTCTCTCTCTATCTATCTCTCTCTCTTTCTCTCACACACAGATATCACACACAACAACACAGGGGTCTGAGGTACACCAGTCTCTATTCAACACCTCACCTTACACAGAGCGGTTCAGCTCAGGACAAACACACAACACACACGCGCGCAGTCAAAAAAAACAAATTCTGACACACACACAAACACACACACAGAGGTCCTTGCTCGCTCGCTTAAGACGAACGTTGGTTTCGGTCAGGATCTCTCGTCCATGTATTTCAAGTGTTCCTGTTGCCATGGCAATGGGATTGGTTGGTTTCTGTGGGTATAACCCCACCTCCTACCCCTTACGATCCATTCCACCCCCCCCCCACCCCGCTCAACCCGTGGGCAGAACATTTTCCCTTTTTTTAAAAGTGATTGAGGAATTAATATGGCAGGGTAAACCGGGTGACCGGCCTGAACGGACAGAAGTAACGAGTGCAGTGGAGGATGGAGAGAGCAACCGGATGAAGACGGACTGACGGACGGATGGAGGAACTCTCTGTGCCTAGGGGTCGAACAGGTCCCTCTGGTCCTGCAGCTCCAGCTCGCGGTTAAAGCGCTCGACCTCCTTATTGGCCTCCTGGACATACTCGTCTATGAACTGCTCCATCGCTGCACACACACACATGTAAGGAAATACACACACACACACACACACACACACACACACACACTCTATCTTTAAAGCAGTACAATGAGCTGGATGTGAATCTAAAGGAGCACGTACGTACATGTGGAATATGGAAGTAAGACTTCCCATCTATTCATCAAAACACATGACTATGAATGTGTGCTCACTCAAACACACACACACACACACACACACACCATGTCATTCCATGCACTCATCCAACACATGACACATGACTAACAGGATACTGAAGGGAAACTTCTTATACATGAACACCTCATGCCACACACACACACACACACACACAGAGCATTAAACACCATGAAAGGATACAGGGGTGGAGGGTAGACTTCTCTCCAAAGAAGCTGACGAACTGACGGCCATTATAGAAGTAGCCGGGAGGCAGAGGGTCCAGATGGCGTCTCACCTGCACAGCAGCATATGGCAGTGTTCACAAATCTGTCTGTCTACCTGTCAGTTCGGCTGTCTCCTCATCTGTCTCTATTGTGCTTACACACTGCAGTGTCTTTCGAGCGTACACATGAGTGATCATCATGAAAGATCTACATCTACAATCAGAAATTAGTTAACGTAATCAACAAATCTATGCTGTAGAACATTCACTAGCTCACTCTATAGTCCACTTTACAGTTAACTTGGTATTTTGTAATGAATTTCACTCACTATATAGCACACTATACTTCACTATAATTCCCACGCATGTTGCAAATTTAAGTGTATAGACAATGTACATTACAATTTGTCCACTATAATATATTGCAAAGTGAAGAAAACTGAAGGCTGAACATTCCTACGTTACAGTACGAGGTGGTCACACCTTCCTTGAATAGTCCACCCCAGGACTATCTACAGATTGGTTAAGGTGGTGTTCAGTAATTGTGTTCAGCAACAACAATTTTGTATATTGAAATGATGATCTGAAATGTATCTGTTAAGTCTGTTAAGGAAATGTATCTGTTAAGTCTCTGTGGGTGGACTTTCCAAGTTAAGTCCATTTATGGCAGTCATCTGTTGAATATGTGTAAATAAGGCCTGAAACTGTAAAATTGACTCTAAGAATCAGGCATGCAAACTGGTCAGGGGTGAAAAAGGTGAGAAGGGTGCGCGAGGAGGGAAATGGCAGTTTCATAGCAAAACTAGTGCGAGTGACATTTTTGACCCAAAACCAGAGATTTACAAAGAAAACAAACTACAAAATTAGTAGTTTGTAGCCTACATAAGCTGAAATAGTTTCAAAAAGTGTTAGTGTTTATTATTTTACAAAAATATAGGCAAAGCATTATCAAAAGTGCAACTTTTAACCAGGGACGCTGGAACTAATTTTCACCTGGGGGTGCTCATAGAAGGGGTACTGAGGGAGGGTAAAAAAAAAGAATTACTGAGTAGATGTGATTCCTTTATTCTGGTGCATTTTAAGGTGGCCTATTGCTACTGGAGAAGGGCATAATTTTTATTCACATTCATAGGCCTACATCCTGACTGTACAAACGAACTTGGCTGAGCTGAGCATTCTTAATTCATAGCATAACGTAACCGTGGCATTGTGTGTTGTCCCGTTCACTTTTTCCTTGGTCATGTTTAATTGTGAATTTAATTGAAAAGTGTTCAAAACAAAACTTTAGGCTATGGTATTCTCCTGATAACGTGAGTGGAATGGATTTAATGTGGACGCGCACATAAAAAGACGCAGATTGGCTACACGATACAGGGCATGTTTTGCAGTGAAAATGTTCCGCCTTTTAAAAGCAGGTGTAGCCTAATCAGAATCGTGGTGAAATCCATTTCAAATTTTGGACTGTAACTGTATCTGACTACTTTTATGCATATTAATTGCTTGTTTTACTGTTTTATTGTTTAATTATGTTTATTTATTCACTTATTGCATCCCCACTTTACTTTTTATTTTTTGTCTTTTTACTTGAATTTCTTCAATTACCTTTTTATGTCTTTTAATCTTTTTTTAAATCTCCCCTCCTTTCAACCCATGTAACTCAGGCTCCTCTTCCACCTATGTATGTATGTATGTGCAGCCAATTACCTCTGTGCCTTACTTGTGAAGCCCTCTGGGTCAACTCCTGTTGTTTTTAAATGTGCTATATAAACAACGTGATTTGACTTGACTAAAGACAGTGTGGCACAAATGAATGTCTTGGGGTTCCCCCTCACTGAAAGGCTCTATCTACTATCTACTGTAAATGGCTAAACGATAAATATCATATAAGTGAGGGTGATTGCTTGCAACAGTGGGGGAAAATTGGCTACAAGTGTAGATGTTTACATCTAGACTTGTAAGAATCTTGTGTGAGAAGAGCACTTTGAATATGAAGTAGATTGATTATGTAAAACAAAAAGGCCCTGAGGTGGCCTTGTTCCATTTCTGTGTGTGTGTGTGTGTGTGTGTGAGCCACTCACATGGATGCTCCTTAGCTCCTGTGGGCTCAGACTCTTGCGGGTCTTCCTCACCTTCTTCATCAGTTTCTGCCCAAGGCACAAACAGACACAAATACACACACTCCTGAGTCAGAGCATGTCTAAAGAAACAGGCGCTGCAGCAGAGATTATGCAATGTGGGTGAGTGTGTGCATGTGTGTCTGTTTGAATCTGCAAATAAGCATGATTTAAATGAATGTTTTTATGAAGAATGTCTGACTAGTGTTGCATATGTTTATGTTTTACATTCTGTGTGTGTGTGTGTGTTTGTTTGTTTACCTGCTTGGCACAGAGCCGGAGCCAGTCCTTGAGGCTGTCCTCTGTGAGGCCGACCCCGTGGAAGAACAGGACGGAAGGGGGACAGGCAGCGTCGCCGCTGGGCAAAGCGTCCACCAGGGTCAGGTTCCCAGTCACAGTGTTTAAGCACACCTCCATCAGCTTACTGGAGTCTGCATCACACACGTGCACACACACAGATTTGCCAGCCCACACACACAATCATGCACACACACACACACACACACACACACACACACACACACACACACACACACACACACACACACACACACACACACACACACACACACACAGACAGGCACACACACACACACAAATCCAGTATTAAAATCTGCTCATCCATGAAAGACATCGTTAGTCATGGGAATGGGTGTAACGCACCATCAAACATGGAGATCTAGTGAGAGCTATAACTACAGCAACCTTAACCAACAGACAACATGCAGCTTGTGCTACAGGCAAACATTTCATCATCCACTGCTCTTTGTCCACCTGTGAAAACTACAACACCCATGAGGCATTCTATAAACACACAGGCACAAACTTAAACTGCAGAAATAAAAAAACAACTACAACTCAAAGAGTACAACCAGAAATGAATGGACTACACTACCCATGGTGTTTTGTGTGACTCAGAATCCACATGACGATGAGTGGAAACCCAAAAAGTAAATGAACAAAAAATGCTGGGTTCACTTACGATCCACACGAGCAGTCAGAAAGCACTTCGGTGTTTTGGGAACCAATCAGGTCACTCGGTCCTCACACAACCAACCAATCAGAGCTCACTCAGAGTTCACTCAACCAACTAAAAATCACTCTTAATTCACACAAAAGTCACACAAAATCACCAGACCCAATCATGTGTCACTCATAATCCACGCAAACCAAAAGGATCTCACTCACAACCGAATCACACTCAGTTTCACGCAGCCTGAACTCAGTCGGAGTCGGAGTCCACACAACCGGTCAGAAATCAGTCCACACAAACAATCAGAGGTCATTCAGGGTCCACGCAACCAATCAGTGCTCACTCAGGGTCCGCATAAGCAATCAGAAATTAGTTAACGTAATCAAACTGAAATCACTCGAAGTCACACCACCCACCTCTGAGAAAAAAAAAAAAAAAAAAAAAAAAACAAAAAAAAAAACAGCAAAGAACAAAAAAATTCCACACAATCACTCTGATCCATACTGAACTCACACAATCAAGTGAACCACTGGAGAACTGAAATAACCAATACCAGATGAGAGTATATCAATGCAAGAATCTGTTCCCATGCAATTAAAACAGGGAGATAAGGTTACCACACAACTGAACTGAAAGAGAGGAGGACACTCAGTAGGGGTCAAGGGAATGAGTGTGAAACTGAAAATGGTCACAGCACTGGAGTGAGGCAAGGCCAGACCATGGAGATAGAGAGAGAGAGAAAGACAGAGAGAAAGAAAGAAAGAATAGAGCAGATCGAGAGTCCTACCGTCCACGCCGTTAGCCTACGGCTAGCCCAGTGCTAGCATTCAGCTCTGTACCGCTTCCTAGTGCGAGGAGGCAAAACGCAGGGGGCACGTGCTTACCGCACGCGCAAACACGCTCTCACAAACACACACACACACACGTGTGCTAGATACACACACACATACGCGCATCCACGGTAGAGAAGAGGACAGAGGCCGTGGGGCCGCCGTCTTATTTGTTAATACAACTGACAAGATACAGGGACAGCTAACAGATCTGCTGCAGTGGGAGGACAAGGGAGAGGGGAAACATCCTCTCACACACACACACACACACACACTCTCTCTCTCTCACTCACACACACACACACACACACAACACAGACACACTCTCTCTCTCTCTCTCTCTCTCACACACACACACACACACACAACACAGACACTCTCTCTCTCTCTCTCTCTCACACACACACACACAAAACAGACACACTCTCTCTCTCTCTCTCACACACACACACACACACACACACAAACACACACACTCTCTCTCACACAAACACACAGACACACACACACACTCTCTCTCACACACACACACACACACACAGACAACAGAGTCTTTTCCCATTTTTAATGTCCTCCCCCTGTAGCAGAGCACAATTTATAGTCAAGAATTGACAGACGTGTGTATTGAAAAGCACACAAATACACACACACACACACAGACACACACACACACACACACACACACACAAAGCTGAAGTGGTGTGTGTGTGGTGTGTGTGCAGGTCTTACCAGAGTACAGAGGAGAAAAAGTGTGTGCGAGCATACCAGAGAAGCGTATGGTGCCCCGGAGGTGGTAGATGTTCCCCTTGAATGGGCTCGTCTTCAGAGAGGACTTCAGTGCTGAGAGGACAGGGAAGACAGGTAACACACACACACACACACACACAAATACATACACTTTATTTAACGTCTGTTCCTTCATGCAATACTGTTTGTGTGTCCTAAAAACACATCACATCATTACACTGTATATCTATAGGGGCCTGTGTAATACACTAATAAAGAGCACATTGAATGGTCTTAACGCAGGTCAAAGACACGTTCATTTTCATCTGTGTGTGGAAGGGGCAGTCATGCTTGCTATGCGTGACTATGGCTATGGGTGAGCTGAGACATAAAAATGAGAGGATACAGTGATTAAATCACATCATCTTCTCAGCTTTACTGGATACATCCATTTTTAAACAGTTACGCTTAGAACAATTATGTGAAACCAACATTTCCACTTGTTTTGGGTCTTGACCCATTTACTCCTAAAATGCCTGCTAAAAACGCCAATAGAATCCTATGGCATTCTAGACTAAATAACCTTATTTCTTGAGGTTTTTCTGAAAAAATACAAAAAATTATCAATGT